>NW_026689790.1:27500-325000 GCF_943734765.1 Anopheles ziemanni | reverse complement strand
TGAACCACGAGGGCTCACAATGTAGAACCGCGAGGGCTCTAGTACCGATTCTCTCGGTACGGCTTGGTCCGTGTTCCTTTATGCTTGTACTCTAAGTATTAAGTATTGTGTCCTCTTCCACATAGGGCAAGCTAGAACTAACTATCTTACCCAGGACCGCCGAAGCAGTGTGGACTAGGGGAGGACTATACTTTATACTTCACACACTAGCCATACTGAAGTCATCACTTGGTGGGGGTGAACTACGGCGGTATCTATCGTTTTGGTTCGGTCTATATAGGGTCGCTTGCATGCTCATTCGAATATAATGTAATTGTGTATGGCAATATGAGCATGCCCAAGTGATGACTTTGTTTCAAGCTCAACAGGTAGGGTATTGAGTCCTCTTCCACATAGGGCAAGCTAGAATGAACTATCTTACCCAGGACCGCCGGAGCAGCGTGGACCAGTGGAGGACTCTATACTTAATACTTCACACCACAGTATTGAGTACTTCTTGCATAAAGCCCCTAATGAGAACCACGAGGGCTCTCTCAATGTAGAACCACGAGGGCTCTAGTACCGATTCTCTCGGTACGGCTTGGTCCGTGTTCCTTTATGCTTGTACTCTAAGTATTAAGTATTGTGTCCTCTTCCACATAGGGCAAGCTAGAACTAACTATCTTACCCAGGACCGCCGAAGCAGTGTGGACCAGGGGAGGACTATACTTTATACTTCACACACTAGCCATACTGAAGTCATCACTTGGTGGGGGTGAACTACGGCGGTATCTATCGTTTTGGTTCGGTCTATATAGGGTCGCTTGCATGCTCATTCGAATATAATGTAATTGTGTATGGCAATATGAGCATGCCCAAGTGATGACTTTGTTTCAAGCTCAACAGGTAGGGTATTGAGTCCTCTTCCACATAGGGCAAGCTAGAATGAACTATCTTACCCAGGACCGCCGGAGCAGCGTGGACCAGTGGAGGACTCTATACTTAATACTTCACACCACAGTATTGAGTACTTCTTGCATAAAGCCCCTAATGAGAACCACGAGGGCTCTCTCAATGTAGAACCACGAGGGCTCTAGTACCGATTCTCTCGGTACGGCTTGGTCCGTGTTCCTTTATGCTTGTACTCTAAGTATTAAGTATTGTGTCCTCTTCCACATAGGGCAAGCTAGAACTAACTATCTTACCCAGGACCGCCGAAGCAGTGTGGACCAGGGGAGGACTATACTTTATACTTCACACACTAGCCATACTGAAGTCATCACTTGGTGGGGGTGAACTACGGCGGTATCTATCGTTTTGGTTCGGTCTATATAGGGTCGCTTGCATGCTCATTCGAATATAATGTAATTGTGTATGGCAATATGAGCATGCCCAAGTGATGACTTTGTTTCAAGCTCAACAGGTAGGGTATTGAGTCCTCTTCCACATAGGGCAAGCTAGAATGAACTATCTTACCCAGGACCGCCGGAGCAGCGTGGACCAGTGGAGGACTCTATACTTTATACTTCACACCACAGTATTGAGTACTTCTTGCATAAAGCCCCTAATGAGAACCACGAGGGCTCTCTCAATGTAGAACCACAAGGGCTCTAGTACCGATTCTCTCGGTACGGCTTGGTCCGTGTTCCTTTATGCTTGTACTCTTAGAAAGTCTCAACCCGGAGGTCTTGACTTTGATTGTCATAGTTGGACTACGACGGGGTATCCGACTCATCGAATACCCCAGAAGCACACCATCTTTCGGGTAGGCGGTACGCGTACCTCCGGACGCGGAAGTCTCAACCCGGAGGTCTTGACTTTGTATTGTCATAGTTGGACTACGACGGGGTATCCGACTCATCGAATACCCCAGAAGCACACCATCTTTCGGGTAGGCGGTACGCGTACCTCCGGACGCGGAAGTCTCAACCCGGAGGTCTTGACTTTGATTGTCATAGTTGGACTACGACGGGGCATCCGACCATTGCTGATCGAACACCCCTGATTCACCATCTTTCGGGTAGGCGGTACGCGTACCTCCGGACGCGGAAGTCTCAACCCGGAGGTCTTGACATGGATTGTCATAGTTGGACTACGACGGGGCATCCGACCATTGCTGATCGAACACCCCTGATTCACCATCTTTCGGATAGGAGGTGCGCCCACCTCCGACGCGGAAGTCTCAACCCGGAGGTTCGGACTTAGAGTTTTTCCCATTTAAAAGTTTTTCTCTTAGCCATACTGAAGTCATCACTTGGTGAACGATTGAACTAGGGCGGGTTAATCGTTTATAGGTATCATGTGGTTTGCATGCTCTCTTAGGTTAAGGTCATGTGGTTGGCTATCGAGCATGCCCAAGTGATGACTTTGTTTCACGCTTGCTTGATTTCTTCAAGATTCCCTGTTATATAGTGTAATCATTCGAGAACAGGGAATCTTTGGTTTTGCTCAACAGGTATTGGATGTCAACTTGGTATCTAGATCGCATTAAGTCTCAACCCTTAGGTTCGGACTTGTATAGTGACATCTTGTTACGGTCTTGAGTCTCAACCCGCAGGTTCGGACTACTTAGTGTTTGATCGAATATAATATGGCAACTTGTGCCTAAGTCTCAACCCGCAGGTTCGGACTTCTGTTTATTTGGATAATGTATGTATAAGGCAACTTGTGCCTAAGTCTCAACCCGCAGGTTCGGACTTGTGTATTTGTTCGAAGTCATGTATAAGGCAACGTGTGCCTAAGTCTCAACCCGCAGGTTCGGACTTGTTAGTGTTTCGTCAACTTTCATATGGCAACTTGTGCCTAAGTCTCAACCCGCAGGTTCGGACTTGTGTATTTGTTCGAAGTCATGTATAAGGCAACTTGTGCCTAAGTCTCAACCCGCAGGTTCGGACTTGTGTATTTGTTCGAAGTCATGTATAAGGCAACGTGTGCCTAAGTCTCAACCCGCAGGTTCGGACTTGTTAGTGTTACGTCAATTATCATATGGCAACTTGTGCCGAAGTCTCAACCCGCAGGTTCGGACTTCTATAGTGTTTCGTCAATTATCATATGGCAACTTGTGCCGAAGTCTCAACCCGCAGGTTCGGACTTCTGGAAGGATCACTTGGCCACTAATGATCCTTCCGCAGGTTCACCTACGGAAACCTTGTTACGACTTTTACTTCCTCTAAATCATCAAGTTCGGTCAACTTCGATAAAGCAGACGCGGTTCACGAGGATCCAGCGAACGATCATCTCCAAAGACCTCACTAAATAATCCATCGGTAGTAGCGACGGGCGGTGTGTACAAAGGGCAGGGACGTATTCAACGCTGGCTGATGACCAGCACTTACTAGAAGTTCCGAGTTCATATGGACCATTGCAATCCATAATCCCTACTAAGTGAGTATTTGAGTGATTTCCCGTTCCTCTCGGAATAGGAGACACGCTGCTACCCACATTGTAGCACGCGTGTAGCCCAGAACATCTAAGGGCATCACGGACCTGTTATCGCTCGATCTCATTTTGCTAAACACAAATTGTCCTGCTAAGCAGCGTACCGTAAGTGCACTTGCGCACACGAACAGCGAAGGTGTCAGGTCATACTCCACCGAAAGGTCCTAACCCGTTCCAATCGGCATCGACGCATTAACGCTGACTGCGTTCTAGTTAGCATATGTGAGTCACGTTCGTTATCGGAATTAACCAGACAAATCAATCCACGAACTAAGAACGGCCATGCACCACTACCCTTAAATTTGAGAAAGAGCTATTAATCTGTCTCACCTCCATAAGTTCGGACCTGGTAAGTTTTCCCGTGTTGAGTCAAATTGAACCGCAAGCTCCATTTCATTGTGGTGCCCTTCCGTCAATTCCTTTAAGTTTCAACTTTGCAACCATACTTCCCCCGGAACCTGACTTTGGTTTCCCGGAAGCTACTGAGAGCACCTGGTTGTAGCGTCTCCCAATTGCTAGTTGGCATCGTTTACGGTTAGAACTAGGGCGGTATCTAATCGCCTTCGATCCTCTAACTTTCGTTCTTGATTAAAGAAAGCATCCTTGACAAATGCCTTCGCTTTAGTTAGTCTTACGACGGTCTACGAATTTCACCTCTCGCGCCGTAATACTAGTGTCCCCAACTACTTCTGTTAATCATTACCTCCGGTCTGAGTACAAACCAATGAAAGATTAGACCAAGGTCGTATTCCATTATTCCATGCAAGATTATTCTAGGGCGTTTGGGCACCCTGCTTTAAGCACTCTAATTTGTTCAAGGTAAACGTGAGCGGTCGAGCTCTATGTTACACTTGCACCCGTTGAAGGGCACACCATGACACAGACTTGGTGCCCTACCACACCATTGAGTCGCAACCAGATTCCGACTTGGCCCACCGACCACGGGTTGACCGGGTCGGCGGAGCCGGACTGTGTTGGACAAGTATCAACTTCGAACGTTTTAACCGCAACAATTTTAATATACGCTAGTGGAGCTGGAATTACCGCGGCTGCTGGCACCAGACTTGCCCTCCACTTGATCCTCGTAGAAGGATTTATGCTCTACTCATTCCAATTATGAAACATCATTAAAGAGTTTCATATTGTTATTTCTCGTCACTACCTCCCCGTCCCGGGATTGGGTAATTTACGCGCCTGCTGCCTTCCTTGGATGTGGTAGCCATTTCTCAGGCTCCCTCTCCGGAATCGAACCCTGATTCCCCGTTACCCGTTGCAACCATGGTAGTCCTCTATACTACCATCCATAGTTGATAGGGCAGATATTTGCGAGATCTGTCGTCGGTGCGAGACCATACGATCAGCATCATTATCCAGACTTCAACTCAATGACACGGAGAACCCGCGATTGGTTTGACTAATAAGTGCACCAGTTCCCGCGAGGGTCCTGGCATGTTGCATGTATTAGCTCTAGATTTTCCACAGTTATCCAAGTAACTAGGTTGATGATCTCGTAAATTATAGCTGTTATACTGAGCCTTATGCGGTTTCACATTAAATCTGTTTGTACTTAGACATGCATGGCTTAACCTTTGAGACGAGCGTATATTACTGGTAGGATCAACCAGAATTCCGACTTTGCGTTCGAATGTTCATTGTCCCATTGCACCCGGAGGAGCAAACACCACGTTCTATATGTTGTCAAGTCCGGTAGCACACGGGAGGCGAGCCCCCGTGCGAACCTCATTGCCCTCGTATCACACACACCCGATGCACCGGACAGGCACTTGAGCGGCATTCGACTCCGCTAAGCGCTCGTGCGCCCGATTGTGCATGCGCTGACGGGGCCTTCATACCCCTACCACAGCGACCTTATGCCAAACTTCCATGAATACTTAGGTGAGCTGACAAGGGCCTTCATTTCCCTACCATCAACTAAAGGACACGCTAGGCGCGTCCGATCATTGCAACTGCGGGGCTTTCATACCCCAATCACCACAGTACGCAATTCACCAGAGTTTAATCACAACCCCCCCGGACATGGCACACTATTAACTTGCAACAAAACTTAGTGTGTGCCGGGCACATCGGTTCCACAAAATCATTCCCGATGTACCCCAATTGGGGTTGTGAACGCATCCATGGTCCTCTGACACACCCAACCAAGCGTGGATACTACATACCTCAAACACCCAGTACACTAACAGACAAATCAATATATGGTTGCTTTCCCCCAGACATTTGCCAATCACTTGGCACCCGGACGGGAACTCGCTCCTGATTGCGCCAATGCCACCCATTTGCCAAGAGCGAGTTCTGTATGTAGATTTCATTTGGAAAGACAACCGTGTACTGGATATTCTATCCGACGATTACAGATGACGAGTACGAGACTCGACTACACTCACGGATAATACATTTTGGGTCGAGATTGCTTTCGGGGTTTTCGATTGGTCTTGCGCTTGTAAACGTATAACTTTGACTTGTGGTAACTTCGGTATGTTAGTCGATCACGTGGATGTGAACTGGTTAGGGTGAGCAATATGTTCACTTGCACTCTGGGTAGGAATAGGTGAGCGCTATAGGTTAAGATCATTGTATGGTTCCATCGTGATCGTACAAACAAAGTCCGAGATGCCTTTAAGTAGGGATGCTGTATTGAGATGGGAGATGTAGGAGATTAAGATGCATCTCCATGCAGCATCCCATTCATCTCGCAGCATCCTAACATATGAATTTCTATGAATTTATGAAAAATCGACTAAGTCCGAGATGGCTTTAAGTAGGGATGCTGTATTGAGATGAGAGATGTAGGAGATCAATATTCATCTCCATGCAGCATCTCATTCATCTCCCAGCATCCTAACATATGTTTTTCTTAGAATTTATGAAAAATCGACTAAGTCCGAGATGCCTTTAAGTAGGGATGCTGTATTAAGATGGGAGATGAAGAAGATCAAGATTCATCTCCATGCAGCATCCCATTCATCTTGCAGCATCCTAACATATGAATTTCTATGAATTTATGAAAAATCGACTAAGTCCGAGATGGCTTTAAGTAGGGATGCTGTATTGAGATGAGAGATGTAGGAGATCAAGATTCATCTCCATGCAGCATCTCATTCATCTCCCAGCATCCTAACATATGAATTTCTTAGAATTTATGAAAAATCGACTAAGTCCGAGATGCATTTAAGTAGGGATGTTGTATTAAGATGGGAGATGGAGTAGATCAAGATTCATCTCCATGCAGCATCCCATTCATCTCGCAGCATCCTAACATATGAATTTCTATGAATTTATGAAAAATCGACTAAGTCCGAGATGGCTTTAAGTAGGGATGCTGTATTGAGATGAGAGATGTAGGAGATCAAGATTCATCTCCATGCAGCATCTCATTCATCTCCCAGCATCCTAACATATGAATTTCTTAGAATTTATGAAAAATCGACTAAGTCCGAAATGCCTTTAAGTAGGGATGCTGTATTAAGATGGGAGATGAAGAAGATCAAGATTCATCTCCATGCAGCATCCCATTCATCTTGCAGCATCCTAACATATGAATTTCTATGAATTTATGAAAAATCGACTAAGTCCGAGATGGCTTTAAGTAGGGATGCTGTATTGAGATGAGAGATGTAGGAGATCAAGATTCATCTCCATGCAGCATCCCATTCATCTCCCAGCATCCTAACATATGAATTTCTTAGAATTTATGAAAAATCGACTAAGTCCGAGATGGCTTTAAGTAGGGATGCTGTATTAAGATGGGAGATGAAGAAGATCAAGATTCATCTCCATGCAGCATCCCATTCATCTCCCAGCATCCTAACATATGAATTTCTTAGAATTTATGAAAAATCGACTAAGTCCGAGATGCCTTTAAGTAGGGATGCTGTATTAAGATGGGAGATGAAGAAGATCAAGATTCATCTCCATGCAGCATCCCATTCATCTCCCAGCATCCTAACATATGAATTTCTTAGAATTTATGAAAAATCGACTAGGTCCGAGATGCCTTTAAGTAGGGATGCTGTATTAAGATGGGAGATGTAGGAGATCAAGATGCATCTCCATGCAGCATCTCATTCATCTCCCAGCATCATTACATATGAATTCTTTAGAATTTATGAAAAATCGACTAAGTCCGAGATGCCTTTAAGTAGGGATGCTGTATTAAGATGGGAGATGAAGAAGATCAAGATTCATCTCCATGCAGCATCCCATTCATCTCGCAGCATCCTAACATATGTTTTTCTTAGAATTTATGAAAAATCGACTAAGTCCGAGATGCATTTAAGTAGGGATGCTGTATAAAGATGGGAGATGAAGAAGATCAAGATTCATCTCCATGCAGCATCCCATTCATCTCGCAGCATCCTAACATATGTTTTTCTTAGAATTTATGAAAAATCGACTAAGTCCGAGATGCATTTAAGTAGGGATGCTGTATTGAGATGAGAGATGTAGGAGATCAAGATTCATCTCCATTCAGCATCCAATTCATCTCGCAGCATCCTAACATATGTTTTTCTTAGAATTTATGAAAAATCGACTAAGTCTGAGATGCCTTTAAGTAGGGATGCTGTATTGAGATGGCAGATGAAAAAGATCAAGATTCATCTCCATGCAGCATCCCATTCATCTCCCAGCATCCTAACATTTGAATTTCTTAGAATTTATGAAAAATCGACTAAGTCCAAGATGCCTTTAAGTAGGGATGCTGTATTAAGATGGGAGATGAAGAAGATCAAGATTCATCTCCATGCAGCATCCAATTCATCTCCCAGCATCCTAACATATGTTTTTCTTAGAATTTATGAAAAATCAACTTAGTCCGAGATGTCGTCAAGTAGGGATGCTGTATTAAGATGGGAGATGAAGAAGATCAAGATTCATCTCCATGCAGCATATCATTCATCTCGCAGCATCCTAACATATGTTTTTCTTAGAATTTATGAAAAATCGACTAAGTCCGAGATGCCTTTAAGTAGGGATGCTGTATTGAGATGGGAGATAAAGAAGATCAAGATTCATCTCCATGTAGCATCCCATTCATCTCCCAGCATCCTAACATAAGTTTTTCTAAGAATTTATGAAAAATCGACTAAGTCCGAGATGCCTTTAAGTAGGGATGCTGTATTAAGATGGGAGATGAAGAAGATCAAGATTCATCTCCATGCAGCATCCCATTCATCTCGCAGCATCCTAACATATGTTTTTCTTAGAATTTATGAAAAATAGACTAAGTCAGAGATGCCTTTAAGTAGGGATGCTGCATTAAGATGGGAGATGAAGAAGATCAAGATTCATCTCCATGCAGCATCCCATTCATCTCGCAGCATCCTAACATATGTTTTTCTTAGAATTTATGAAAAATCGACTAAGTCCGAGATGCCTTTAATTAGGGATGCTGCATTAAGATGGGAGATGAAGAAGATCAAGATTCATCTCCATGCAGCATCCCATTCATCTTGCAGCATCCTAACATATGTTTTTCTTAGTATTTATGAAAAATCGATTAAGTCCGAGATGCCTTTAAGTAGGAATGCTGTATTAAGATGGGAGATGAAGAAGATCAAGATTCATCTCCATGCAGCATCCCATTCATCTCGCAGCATCCTAACATATGTTTTTCTTAGATTTTATGAAAAATCGACTAAGTCCGAGATGCCTTTAAGTAGGAATGCTGTATTAAGATGGGAGATGAAGAAGATCAAGATTCATCTCCATGCAGCATCCCATTCATCTCGCAGCATCCTAACATATGTTTTTCTTAGAATTTATGAAAAATCGACTAAGTCCGAGATGCCTTTAATTAGGGATGCTGCATTAAGATGGGAGATGAAGAAGATCAAGATTCATCTCCATGCAGCATCCCATTCATCTCCCAGCATCCTAACATATGAATTTCTTAGAATTTATGAAAAATCGACTAAGTCAGAGATGCCTTTAAGTAGGGTAGCTGTATTGAGATGAGAGATGTAGGAGATCAAGATTCATCTCCATGCAGCATCCCATTCATCTCGCAGCATCCTAACATATGTTTTTCTTAGAATTTATGAAAAATCGACTAAGTCCGAGATGCCTTTTAAGTAGGGATGCTGTATACGGATGGGAGATGAAGAAGATCAAGATTCATCTCCATGCAGCATCCCATTCATCTCCCAGCATCCTAACATATGAATTTCTTAGAATTTATGAAAAATCGACTAAGTCCGAGATGCCTTTAAGTAGGGATGCTGTATTAAGATGGGAGATGAAGATGATCAAGATTCATCTCCATGCAGCATCCCATTCATCTCCCAGCATCCTAACATATGAATTTCATAGAATTTATGAAAAATCGACTAAGTCCGAGATGGCTTTAAGTAGGGATGCTGTATTAAGATGGGAGATGTAGGAGATCAAGATGCATCTCCATGCAGCATCCCATTCATCTCCCAGCATCCTAACATATGAATTTCTTAGAATTTATGAAAAATCGACTAAGTCCGAGATGCCTTTAAGTAGGGATGCTGTATCGAGATGGGAGATGAAGAAGATCAAGATTCATCTCCATGCAGCATCCCATTCATCTCGCAGCATCCTTACATATGAATTTCTTAGAATTTATGAAAAATCGACTAAGTCCGAGATGCCTTTAAGCAGGGATGCTGTATTAAGACAGGAGATGAAAAAGATCAAGATTCATCTCCATGCAGCATCCCATTCATCTCGCTGCATCCTAACATATGAATTTCTTAGAATTTATGAAAAATCGACTAAGTCCGAGATGCCTTTAAGAAGGGATGCTGTATTAGGATGGGAGATGAAGAAGATCAAGATTCATCTCCATGCAGCATCCCATTCATCTCGCAGCATCCTAACATATGTTTTTCTTAGAATTTATGAAAAATCGACTAAGTCCGAGATGCCTTTAAGAAGGGATGCTGTAATTAAGATGGGAGATGTAGAAGATCTAGTTTCATCTCCATGCAGCATCCCATTCATCTCGCAGCATCCTTACATATGAATTTCTTAGAATTTATGAAAAATCGACTAAGTCCGAGATGGCTTTAAGTAGGGATGCTGTATTGAGATAGTAGATGTAAGAGATCAAGATTTATCTCCATGCAGCATCCCATTCTTCTCGCAGCATCCTAACATATGTTTTTCTTAGAATTTATGAAAAATCGACTAAGTCCGAGATGCCTTTAAGTAGGGATGCTGTATTAAGATGGGAGATGAAGAAGATCAAGATTCATCTCCATGCAGCATCCCATTCATCTCGCAGCATCCTAACATATGAATTTCTATGAATTTATGAAAAGTCGACTAAGTCCGAGATGCCTTTAAGTAGGGATGCTGTATTGAGATAGTAGATGTAAGAGATCAAGATTCATCTCCATGCAGCATCCCAATCATCTCCCAGCATCCTAACATATGTTTTTCTTAGAATTTATGAAAAATCGACTAAGTCCGAGATGCCTTTAAGTAGGGATGCTGTATTGAGATGGGAGATGTAGGAGATCAAGATTCATCTCCATGCAGCATCGAATTCATCTCGCAGCATCTTAACATATGAATTTCTATGAATTTATGAAAAATCGACTAAGTCCGAGATGCCTTCAATTAGGGATGCTGTATTAAGATGGGAGATGTAGGAGATCAAGATTCATCTCCATGCAGCATCCCATTCATCTCCCAGCATCCTAACATATGAATTTCTATGAATTTATGAAAAATCGACTAAGTCCGAGATGCCTTTAAGTAGGGATGCTGTATTAAGATGGGAGATGTAGGAGATCAAGATTCATCTCCATGCAGCATATCATTCATCTCCCAGCATCCAAACATATGTTTTTCTTAGAATTTATGAAAAATCGACTAAGTCCGAGATGCCTTTAAGTAGGGATGCTGTATTAAGATGGGAGATGAAGAAGATCAAGATTCATCTCCATGCAGCATCCCATTCATCTCGCAGCATCCTAACATATGAATTTCTTAGAATTTATGAAAAATCGACTAAGTCCGAGATGCCTTTAAGTAGGGATGCTGTATTAAGATGGGAGATGAAAAAGATCAAGATTCATCTCCATGCAGCATCCCATTCATCTCGCAGCATCCAAACATATGTTTTTCTTAGAATTCATGAAAAATCGACTAAGTCCGAGATGCCTTTAAGTAGGGATGCTGTATTAAGATGGGAGATGAAGGAGATCAAGATTCATCTCCATGCAGCATCCCATTAATCTCGCAGCATCCTTACATATGAATTTCTTAGAATTTATGAAAAATCGACTAAGTCCGAGATGCCTTTAAGTAGGGATGCTGTATTGAGATGGGAGATGTAGGAGATCAAGATTCATCTCCATGCAGCATCCCATTCTTCTCCCAGCATCCTTACAAAAGAATTTCTTAGAATTTATGAAAAATCGACTAAGTCCGAGATGCTTTTAAGCAGGGATGCTGTATTAAGACTGGAGATGAGGAAGATCAAGATTCATCTCCATGCAGCATCCCATTCATCTCCCAGCATTCTAACATATGTTTTTCTTAGAATTTATGAAAAATCGACTAAGTCCGAGATGCCTTTAAGTAGGGATGCTGTATTAAGATGGGAGATGAAGAAGATCAAGATTCATCTCCATGCAGCATCTCATTCATCTCGCAGCATCCTAACATATGTTTTTCTTAGAATTTATGAAAAATCGACTAAGTCCGAGATGCCTTTAAGTAGGGATGCTGTATTAAGATGGAAGATGAAGAAGATCAAGATTCATCTCCAAACAGCATCCCATCCATCTCGCAGCATCCAAACATATGGATTTCTGAGAATTTATGAAAAATCGACTGAGTCCGAGATGCCTTCAAGTAGGGATGCTGTATTGAGATGGGAGATGTAGGATATCAAGATTCATCTCCATGCAGCATCCCATACGAATCGCAGCATCCTAACATATGTTTTTCTTAGATTTTATGAAAAATCTACTAAGTCCGAGATGCCTTTAAGTAGGGATGCTGTATTAAGATGGGAGATGAAAAAGATCAAGATTCATCTCCATGCAGCATCCCATTCATCTCCCAGCATCCAAACATATGTTTTTCTTAGAATTTATGAAAAATCGACTAAGTCCGAGATGCCTTTAAGTAGGGATGCTGTATTAAGATGGGAGATGAAGAAGATTAAGATTCATCTCCATGCAGCATCCCATTCATCTCGCAGCATCCTAACATATGAATTTCTTAGAATTTATGAAAAATCGACTAAGTCCGAGATGCCTTTAAGTAGGGATGCTGTATTAAGATGGGAGATGAAAAAGATCAAGATTCATCTCCATGCAGCATCCCATTAATCTCGCAGCATCCAAACATATGGATTTCTGAGAATTTACGAAAAATCGACTAAGTTCGAGATGCCTTCAAGTAGGTATGCTGTATTGAGATGGGAGATGTAGGAGATCAAGATTCATCTCCATGCAGCATCCCATTCTTCTCCCAGCATCCTAACATATCAATTTCTTAGAATTTATGAAAAATTGACTAAGTCCGAGATGCCTTTAAGCAGAGATGCTGTATTAAGATGGGAGATGAAGAAGATCAAGATTCATCTCCATGCAGCATCCCATTCATCTCCCAGCATCCTAACATATGTTTTTCTTAGAATTTATGAAAAATCGACTAAGTCCGAGATGCCTTTAAGTAGGGATGCTGTATTAAGATGGGAGATGAAGAAGATTAAGATTCATCTCCATGCAGCATCCCATTCATCTCGCAGCATCCTAACATATGAATTTCTTAGAATTTATGAAAAATCGACTAAGTCCGAGATGCTTTTAAGCAGGGATGCTGTATTAAGACTTTAGATGAGGAAGATCAAGATTCATCTCCATGCAGCATCCCATTCATCTCGCAGCATCCTAACATATGAATTTCTAAGAATTTATGAAAAATCGACTAAGTCCGAGATGCCTTTACGAAAGGATGCTGTATTGTGATGACAGATGAAGAAGATAGAGATTCATCTCAATGCAGCATGCCATTCAACTCGCAGCATCCTAACATATGTTTTTCTTAGAATTTATGAAAAATCGACTAAGTCCGAGATGCCTTTAAGAAAGGATGCTGTATTGAGATGAGAGATGAAGAAGATCAAGATTCATCTCAATGCAGCATCCCATTCATCTCGCAGCATCCTAACATATGTTTTTCTTAGAATTTATGAAAAATCGACTAAGTCCGAGATGCCTTTAAGTAGGGATGCTGTATTGAGATGGGAGATGTAGAAGATCAAGATTCATCTCCATGCAGCATCCCATTCATTTCGCAGCATCCTAACATATGAATTTCTATGAATTTATGAAAAATCGACTAAGTCCGAGATGGCTTTAAGTAGGGATGCTGTATTAAGATGGGAGATGTAGGAGATCAAGATGCATCTCCATGCAGCATCCCATTCATCTCGCAGCATCCTAACATATGTTTTTCTTAGAATTTATGAAAAATCGACTAAGTCCGAGATGCCTTTAAGTAGGGATGCTGTATTAGGATGGGAGATGAAGAAGATCAAGATTCATCTCCATGCAGCATCCCATTCATCTCGCAGCATCCTAACATATGTTTTTCTATGAATTTATGAAAAATCGACTAAGTCCGAGATGCATTTAAGTAGGGATGCTGTATTAAGATGGGAGATGAAGTAGATCAAGATTCATCTCCATGCAGCATCCCATTCATCTCGCAGCATCCTAACATATGTTTTTCTTAGAATTTATGAAAAATCGACTAAGTCCGAGATGCATTTAAGTAGGGATGCTGTATTAAGATGGGAGATGAAGAAGATCAAGATTCATCTCCATGCAGCATCCCATTCATCTCGCAGCATCCTAACATATGTTTTTCTTAGAATTTATGAAAAATCGACTAAGTCCGAGATGGCTTTAAGTAGGGATGCTGTATTAAGATGGGAGATGTAGGAGATCAAGATTCATCTCCATGCAGCATCCCATTCATCTCCCAGCATCCTAACATATGAATTTCTTAGAATTTATGAAAAATCGACTAAGTCCGAGATGGCTTTAAGTAGGGATGCTGTATTAAGATGGGAGATGAAGAAGATCAAGATTCATCTCCATGCATCATCCCATTCATCTCGCAGCATCCTTACATATGAATTTCTTAGAATTTATGAAAAATCGACTAAGTCCGAGATGCCTTTAAGTAGGGATGCTGTATTGAGATGGGAGATGGAGAAGATCAAGATTCATCTCCATGCAGCATCCCATTCATCTCCCAGCATCCTAACATATGAATTTCTATGAATTTATGAAAAATCGACTAAGTCCGAGATGCCTTTAAGTAGGGATGCTGTATTAAGATGGGAGATGAAGAAGATCAAGATTCATCTCCATGCAGCATCCCATTCATCTCGCAGCATCCAAACATATGTTTTTCTTAGAATTCATGAAAAATCGACTAAGTCCGAGATGCCTTTAAGTAGGGATGCTGTATTAAGATGGGAGATGAAGAAGATTAAGATTCATCTCCATGCAGCATCCCATTCATCTCCCAGCATCCTAACATATGAATTTCTATGAATTTATGAAAAATCGACTAAGTCCGAGATGCCTTTAAGTAGGGATGCTGTATTAAGATGGGAGATGAAGAAGATCAAGATTCATCTCCATGCAGCATCCCATTCATCTCGCAGCATCCTAACATATGTTTTTCTTAGAATTTATGCAAAATCGACTAAGTCCGAGATGCCTTTAAGTAGGGATGCTGTATTAGGATGGGAGATGTAGAAGATCAAGATTTATCTCCATGAAGCATCCCATTCATCTCGCAGCATCCTAACATATGTTTTTCTTAGAATTTGTGAAAAATCGACTAAGTCCGAGATGCCTTTAAGTAGGGATGCTGTATTAAGATGGGAGATGAAGAAGATCAAGATTCATCTCCATGCAGCATCCCATTCATCTCGCAGCATCCTAACATATGTTTTTCTTAGAATTTATGAAAAATCGACTAAGTCCGAGATGCCTGTAAGTAGGGATGCTGTATTAAGATAAGAGATGAAGAAGATCAAGATTCATCACCATGCAGCATCCCATTCATCTCCCAGCATCCTAACATATGTTTTTCATAGAATTTATGAAAAATCGACTTAGTCCGAGATGCCTTTAAGTAGGGATGCTGTATTAAGATGGGAGATGAAGAAGATCAAGATTCATCTCCATGCAGCATCCCATTCATCTCGCAGCATCCTAACATATGTTTTTCTTAGAATTTATGAAAAATCGACTAAGTCCGAGATGCCTGTAAGTAGGGATGCTGTATTAAGATGGGAGATGTTGAAGATCAAGATGCATCTCCATGCAGCATCCCATTCATCTCCCAGCATCCTAACATATGTTTTTCATAGAATTTATGAAAAATCGACTAAGTCCGAGATGCCTTTAAGTAGGGATGCTGTATTAAGATGGGAGATGAAGAAGATCAAGATTCATCTCCATGCAGCATCCCATTCATCTCGCAGCATCCTAACATATGTTTTTCTTAGAATTTATGCAAAATCGACTAAGTCCGAGATGCCTTTAAGTAGGGATGCTGTATTGAGATGGGAGATGTAGGAGATCAAGATTCATCTCCATGCAGCATCCCATTCTTCTCCCAGCATCCTTACAAAAGAATTTCTTAGAATTTATGAAAAATCGACTAAGTCCGAGATGCTTTTAAGCAGGGATGCTGTATTAAGACTGGAGATGAGGAAGATCAAGATTCATCTCCATGCAGCATCCCATTCATCTCCCAGCATTCTAACATATGTTTTTCTTAGAATTTATGAAAAATCGACTAAGTCCGAGATGCCTTTAAGTAGGGATGCTGTATTAAGATGGGAGATGAAGAAGATCAAGATTCATCTCCATGCAGCATCTCATTCATCTCGCAGCATCCTAACATATGTTTTTCTTAGAATTTATGAAAAATCGACTAAGTCCGAGATGCCTTTAAGTAGGGATGCTGTATTAAGATGGAAGATGAAGAAGATCAAGATTCATCTCCAAACAGCATCCCATCCATCTCGCAGCATCCAAACATATGGATTTCTGAGAATTTATGAAAAATCGACTGAGTCCGAGATGCCTTCAAGTAGGGATGCTGTATTGAGATGGGAGATGTAGGATATCAAGATTCATCTCCATGCAGCATCCCATACGAATCGCAGCATCCTAACATATGTTTTTCTTAGATTTTATGAAAAATCTACTAAGTCCGAGATGCCTTTAAGTAGGGATGCTGTATTAAGATGGGAGATGAAAAAGATCAAGATTCATCTCCATGCAGCATCCCATTCATCTCCCAGCATCCAAACATATGTTTTTCTTAGAATTTATGAAAAATCGACTAAGTCCGAGATGCCTTTAAGTAGGGATGCTGTATTAAGATGGGAGATGAAGAAGATTAAGATTCATCTCCATGCAGCATCCCATTCATCTCGCAGCATCCTAACATATGAATTTCTTAGAATTTATGAAAAATCGACTAAGTCCGAGATGCCTTTAAGTAGGGATGCTGTATTAAGATGGGAGATGAAAAAGATCAAGATTCATCTCCATGCAGCATCCCATTAATCTCGCAGCATCCAAACATATGGATTTCTGAGAATTTACGAAAAATCGACTAAGTTCGAGATGCCTTCAAGTAGGTATGCTGTATTGAGATGGGAGATGTAGGAGATCAAGATTCATCTCCATGCAGCATCCCATTCTTCTCCCAGCATCCTAACATATCAATTTCTTAGAATTTATGAAAAATTGACTAAGTCCGAGATGCCTTTAAGCAGAGATGCTGTATTAAGATGGGAGATGAAGAAGATCAAGATTCATCTCCATGCAGCATCCCATTCATCTCCCAGCATCCTAACATATGTTTTTCTTAGAATTTATGAAAAATCGACTAAGTCCGAGATGCCTTTAAGTAGGGATGCTGTATTAAGATGGGAGATGAAGAAGATTAAGATTCATCTCCATGCAGCATCCCATTCATCTCGCAGCATCCTAACATATGAATTTCTTAGAATTTATGAAAAATCGACTAAGTCCGAGATGCTTTTAAGCAGGGATGCTGTATTAAGACTTTAGATGAGGAAGATCAAGATTCATCTCCATGCAGCATCCCATTCATCTCGCAGCATCCTAACATATGAATTTCTAAGAATTTATGAAAAATCGACTAAGTCCGAGATGCCTTTACGAAAGGATGCTGTATTGTGATGACAGATGAAGAAGATAGAGATTCATCTCAATGCAGCATGCCATTCAACTCGCAGCATCCTAACATATGTTTTTCTTAGAATTTATGAAAAATCGACTAAGTCCGAGATGCCTTTAAGAAAGGATGCTGTATTGAGATGAGAGATGAAGAAGATCAAGATTCATCTCAATGCAGCATCCCATTCATCTCGCAGCATCCTAACATATGTTTTTCTTAGAATTTATGAAAAATCGACTAAGTCCGAGATGCCTTTAAGTAGGGATGCTGTATTGAGATGGGAGATGTAGAAGATCAAGATTCATCTCCATGCAGCATCCCATTCATTTCGCAGCATCCTAACATATGAATTTCTATGAATTTATGAAAAATCGACTAAGTCCGAGATGGCTTTAAGTAGGGATGCTGTATTAAGATGGGAGATGTAGGAGATCAAGATGCATCTCCATGCAGCATCCCATTCATCTCGCAGCATCCTAACATATGTTTTTCTTAGAATTTATGAAAAATCGACTAAGTCCGAGATGCCTTTAAGTAGGGATGCTGTATTAGGATGGGAGATGAAGAAGATCAAGATTCATCTCCATGCAGCATCCCATTCATCTCGCAGCATCCTAACATATGTTTTTCTATGAATTTATGAAAAATCGACTAAGTCCGAGATGCATTTAAGTAGGGATGCTGTATTAAGATGGGAGATGAAGTAGATCAAGATTCATCTCCATGCAGCATCCCATTCATCTCGCAGCATCCTAACATATGTTTTTCTTAGAATTTATGAAAAATCGACTAAGTCCGAGATGCATTTAAGTAGGGATGCTGTATTAAGATGGGAGATGAAGAAGATCAAGATTCATCTCCATGCAGCATCCCATTCATCTCGCAGCATCCTAACATATGTTTTTCTTAGAATTTATGAAAAATCGACTAAGTCCGAGATGGCTTTAAGTAGGGATGCTGTTTTGAGATGGGAGATGAAGAAGATCAAGATTTATCTACATGCAGCATCCCATTCATCTCTCAGCATCCTAACATATGTTTTTCGTAGAATTTATGAAAAAATCGACTAAGTCCGAGATGCCTTTAAGTAGGGATGCTGTATTGAGATGGGAGATGCAGAAGATCATGATTCATCTCCATGCAGCATCCCATTCATCTCGCAGCATCCAAACATATGTTTTTCTAAGAATTTATGAAAAATCGACTAAGTCCGAGATGCCTTTAAGTAGGGATGCTGTATTGAGATGGGAGATGAAGAAGATCAAGATTCATCTCCATGCAGCATCTCATTCATCTCGCAGCATCCTAACATATGTTTTACTTAGAAGTTATGAAAAATCGACTGACTCCGAGATGCCTGTAAGTAGGGATGCTGTATTAAGATGGGAGATGAAGAAGATCAAGATTCATCTCCATGCAGCATCTCATTCATCTCGCAGCATCCTAACATATGTTTTTCTTAGAATTTATGAAAAATCGACTAAGTCCGAGATGCCTTCAATTAGGGATGCTGTATTAAGATGGGAGATGATGAAGATCAAGATTCATCTCCATGCAGCATCCCATTCATCTCGCAGCATCCTTACATATGTTTTTCTTAGAATTTATGAAAAATCGACTAAGTCCGAGATGGCTTTAAGTAGGGATGCTGTATTGAGATGGGAGATGTAGGAGATCAAGATTCATCTCCATGCAGCATCCCATTCATCTCGCAGCATCCTTACATATGTTTTTCTTAGAATTTATGAAAAATCGATTAAGTCCGAGATGCCTTTAAGTAGGGATGCTGTATTAAGATGGGAGATGAAGAAGATCAAGATTCATCTCCATGCAGCATCCCATTCAACTCGCAGCATCCTAACATATGTTTTTCTTAGAATTTATGAAAAATCGACTAAGTCCGAGATGCCTTTAAGTAGGGATGCTGTATTAAGATGGGAGATGAAGAAGATCAAGATTCATCTACATGCAGCATCCCATTCATCTCGCAGCATCCTAACATATGAATTTCTTAGAATTTATGAAAAATCGACTAAGTCCGAGATGCCTTCAATTAGGGATGCTGTATTAAGATGGGAGATGAAGATGATCAAGATTCATCTCCATGCAGCATCCCATTCATCTCGCTGCATCCTAACATATGTTTTACTTAGAATTTATGAAAAATCGACTAAGTCCGAGATGCCTTTAAGCAGGGATGCTGTATTGAGATGGGAGATGTAGGAGATCAAGATTCATCTCCATGCAGCATCCCATTCATCTCGCAGGATCCTTACAAATGTTTCTCTTAGAATTTATGAAAAATCCACTAAGTCCGAGATGCCTTTAAGTAGGAAAGCTGTATTGAGATGGGAGATGTAGAAGATCAAGATTCATCTCCATGCAGCATCCCATTCATCTCGCAGCATCATAACATATGTTTTTCTTAGAATTTATGAAAAATCGACTAAGTCCGAGATGCCTTCAATTAGGGATGCTGTATTAAGATGGGAGATGAAGATGATCAAGATTCATCTCCATGCAGCATCCCATTCATCTCGCTGCATCCTAACATATGAATTTCTTAGAATTTATGAAAAATCGACTAAGTCCGAGATGCCTTTAAGAAGGGATGCTGTATTAGGATGGGAGATGAAGAAGATCAAGATTCATCTCCATGCAGCATCCCATTCATCTCGCAGCATCCTAACATATGTTTTTCTTAGAATTTATGAAAAATCGACTAAGTCCGAGATGCCTTTAAGAAGGGATGCTGTAATTAAGATGGGAGATGTAGAAGATCTAGTTTCATCTCCATGCAGCATCCCATTCATCTCGCAGCATCCTTACATATGAATTTCTTAGAATTTATGAAAAATCGACTAAGTCCGAGATGGCTTTAAGTAGGGATGCTGTATTGAGATAGTAGATGTAAGAGATCAAGATTTATCTCCATGCAGCATCCCATTCTTCTCGCAGCATCCTAACATATGTTTTTCTTAGAATTTATGAAAAATCGACTAAGTCCGAGATGCCTTTAAGTAGGGATGCTGTATTAAGATGGGAGATGAAGAAGATCAAGATTCATCTCCATGCAGCATCCCATTCATCTCGCAGCATCCTAACATATGAATTTCTATGAATTTATGAAAAGTCGACTAAGTCCGAGATGCCTTTAAGTAGGGATGCTGTATTGAGATAGTAGATGTAAGAGATCAAGATTCATCTCCATGCAGCATCCCAATCATCTCCCAGCATCCTAACATATGTTTTTCTTAGAATTTATGAAAAATCGACTAAGTCCGAGATGCCTTTAAGTAGGGATGCTGTATTGAGATGGGAGATGTAGGAGATCAAGATTCATCTCCATGCAGCATCGAATTCATCTCGCAGCATCTTAACATATGAATTTCTATGAATTTATGAAAAATCGACTAAGTCCGAGATGGCTTTAAGTAGGGATGCTGTTTTGAGATAGTAGATGTAAGAGATCAAGATTCATCTCCATGCAGCATCCCATTCATCTCGCAGCATCCTAACATATTGTTTTCTTAGAATTAATGAAAAATCGACTAAGTCCGAGATGCCTTTAAGTAGGGATGCTGTATTAAGATGGGAGATTTAGAAGATCAAGATTCATCTCCATGCAGCATCCCATTCATCTCGCAGCATCCTAACATATGTTTTTCTTAGAATTTATGAAAAATCGACTTAGTCCGAGATGCCTTTAAATAGGGATGCTGTATTGAGATGGGAGATGAAGAAGATCAAGATTCATCTCCATGCAGCATCCCATTCATCTCGCAGCATCCTAACATATGTTTTTCTTAGAATTTATGAAAAATCGACTAAGTCCCAGATGCCTTCAAGTAGGGATGCTGTATTAAGATGGGAGATGAAGAAGATCAAGATTCATCTCCATGCAGCATCTCATTCATCTCGCAGCATCCTAACATATGTTTTTCTTAGAGTTTATGAAAAATCGACTAAGTCCGAGATGCCTTTAAGTAGGGATGCTGTATTGAGATGGGAGATGTAGGAGATCAAGATTCATCTCCATGCAGCATCCCATTCATCTCCCAGCATCCTAACATATGTTTTTCTTAGAATTTATGAAAAATCGACTAAGTCCGAGATGCCTTCAATTAGGGATGCTGTATTAAGATGGGAGATGATGAAGATCAAGATTCATCTCCATGCAGCATCCCATTCATCTCGCAGCATCCTTACATATGTTTTTCTTAGAATTTATGAAAAATCGACTAAGTCCGAGATGGCTTTAAGTAGGGATGCTGTATTGAGATGGGAGATGTAGGAGATCAAGATTCATCTCCATGCAGCATCCCATTCATCTCCCAGCATCCTAACATATGTTTTTCTTAGAATTTATGAAAAATCGACTAAGTCCCAGATGCCTTCAAGTAGGGATGCTGTATTAAGATGGGAGATGAAGAAGATCAAGATTCATCTCCATGCAGCATCTCATTCATCTCGCAGCATCCTAACATATGTTTTTCTTAGAGTTTATGAAAAATCGACTAAGTCCGAGATGCCTTTAAGTAGGGATGCTGTATTGAGATGGGAGATGTAGGAGATCAAGATTCATCTCCCTGCAGCATCCCATTCATCTCCCAGCATCCTAACATATGTTTTTCTTAGAATTTATGAAAAATCGACTAAGTCCGAGATGCCTTCAATTAGGGATGCTGTATTAAGATGGGAGATGAAGATGATCAAGATTCATCTCCATGCAGCATCCCATTCATCTCGCTGCATCCTAACATATGAATTTCTTAGAATTTATGAAAAATCGACTAAGTCCGAGATGCCTTTAAGAAGGGATGCTGTATTAGGATGGGAGATGAAGAAGATCAAGATTCATCTCCATGCAGCATCCCATTCATCTCGCAGCATCCTAACATATGTTTTTCTTAGAATTTATGAAAAATCGACTAAGTCCGAGATGCCTTTAAGAAGGGATGCTGTAATTAAGATGGGAGATGTAGAAGATCTAGTTTCATCTCCATGCAGCATCCCATTCATCTCGCAGCATCCTTACATATGAATTTCTTAGAATTTATGAAAAATCGACTAAGTCCGAGATGGCTTTAAGTAGGGATGCTGTATTGAGATAGTAGATGTAAGAGATCAAGATTTATCTCCATGCAGCATCCCATTCTTCTCGCAGCATCCTAACATATGTTTTTCTTAGAATTTATGAAAAATCGACTAAGTCCGAGATGCCTTTAAGTAGGGATGCTGTATTAAGATGGGAGATGAAGAAGATCAAGATTCATCTCCATGCAGCATCCCATTCATCTCGCAGCATCCTAACATATGAATTTCTATGAATTTATGAAAAGTCGACTAAGTCCGAGATGCCTTTAAGTAGGGATGCTGTATTGAGATAGTAGATGTAAGAGATCAAGATTCATCTCCATGCAGCATCCCAATCATCTCCCAGCATCCTAACATATGTTTTTCTTAGAATTTATGAAAAATCGACTAAGTCCGAGATGCCTTTAAGTAGGGATGCTGTATTGAGATGGGAGATGTAGGAGATCAAGATTCATCTCCATGCAGCATCGAATTCATCTCGCAGCATCTTAACATATGAATTTCTATGAATTTATGAAAAATCGACTAAGTCCGAGATGGCTTTAAGTAGGGATGCTGTATTGAGATAGTAGATGTAAGAGATCAAGATTCATCTCCATGCAGCATCCCATTCATCTCGCAGCATCCTAACATATTGTTTTCTTAGAATTAATGAAAAATCGACTAAGTCCGAGATGCCTTTAAGTAGGGATGCTGTATTAAGATGGGAGATTTAGAAGATCAAGATTCATCTCCATGCAGCATCCCATTCATCTCGCAGCATCCTAACATATGTTTTTCTTAGAATTTATGAAAAATCGACTTAGTCCGAGATGCCTTTAAATAGGGATGCTGTATTGAGATGGGAGATGAAGAAGATCAAGATTCATCTCCATGCAGCATCCCATTCATCTCGCAGCATCCTAACATATGTTTTTCTTAGAATTTATGAAAAATCGACTAAGTCCCAGATGCCTTCAAGTAGGGATGCTGTATTAAGATGGGAGATGAAGAAGATCAAGATTCATCTCCATGCAGCATCTCATTCATCTCGCAGCATCCTAACATATGTTTTTCTTAGAGTTTATGAAAAATCGACTAAGTCCGAGATGCCTTTAAGTAGGGATGCTGTATTGAGATGGGAGATGTAGGAGATCAAGATTCATCTCCATGCAGCATCCCATTCATCTCCCAGCATCCTAACATATGTTTTTCTTAGAATTTATGAAAAATCGACTAAGTCCGAGATGCCTTCAATTAGGGATGCTGTATTAAGATGGGAGATGATGAAGATCAAGATTCATCTCCATGCAGCATCCCATTCATCTCGCAGCATCCTTACATATGTTTTTCTTAGAATTTATGAAAAATCGACTAAGTCCGAGATGGCTTTAAGTAGGGATGCTGTATTGAGATGGGAGATGTAGGAGATCAAGATTCATCTCCATGCAGCATCCCATTCATCTCGCAGCATCCTTACATATGTTTTTCTTAGAATTTATGAAAAATCGATTAAGTCCGAGATGCCTTTAAGTAGGGATGCTGTATTAAGATGGGAGATGAAGAAGATCAAGATTCATCTCCATGCAGCATCCCATTCAACTCGCAGCATCCTAACATATGTTTTTCTTAGAATTTATGAAAAATCGACTAAGTCCGAGATGCCTTTAAGTAGGGATGCTGTATTAAGATGGGAGATGAAGAAGATCAAGATTCATCTACATGCAGCATCCCATTCATCTCGCAGCATCCTAACATATGAATTTCTTAGAATTTATGAAAAATCGACTAAGTCCGAGATGCCTTCAATTAGGGATGCTGTATTAAGATGGGAGATGAAGATGATCAAGATTCATCTCCATGCAGTATCCAATTCATCTCCCAGCATCCAAACATATGAATTTCTTAGAATTTATGAAAAATCGACTAAGTCCGAGATGCCTTTAAGTAGGGATGCTGTATTAAGATGGGAGATGAAGAAGATCAAGATTCATCTCCATGCAGCATCCCATTCAACTCGCAGCATCCTAACATATGTTTTTCTTAGAATTTATGAAAAATCGACTAAGTCCGAGATGCCTTTAAGTAGGGATGCTGTATTAAGATGGGAGATGAAGAAGATCAAGATTCATCTACATGCAGCATCCCATTCATCTCGCAGCATCCTAACATATGAATTTCTTAGAATTTATGAAAAATCGACTAAGTCCGAGATGCCTTCAATTAGGGATGCTGTATTAAGATGGGAGATGAAGATGATCAAGATTCATCTCCATGCAGCATCCCATTCAACTCGCAGCATCCTAACATATGTTTTTCTTAGAATTTATGAAAAATCGACTAAGTCCGAGATGCCTTTAAGTAGGGATGCTGTATTAAGATGGGAGATGAAGAAGATCAAGATTCATCTACATGCAGCATCCCATTCATCTCGCAGCATCCTAACATATGAATTTCTTAGAATTTATGAAAAATCGACTAAGTCCGAGATGCCTTCAATTAGGGATGCTGTATTAAGATGGGAGATGAAGATGATCAAGATTCATCTCCATGCAGTATCCAATTCATCTCCCAGCATCCAAACATATGAATTTCTTAGAATTTATGAAAAATCGACTAAGTCCGAGATGCCTTTAAGTAGGGATGCTGTATTAAGATGGGAGATGAAGAAGATCAAGATTCATCTCCATGCAGCATCCCATTCATCTCCCAGCATCCTAACATATGAATTTCTATGAATTTATGAAAAATCGACTAAGTCCGAGATGGCTTTAAGTAGGGATGCTGTATTGAGATGGGAGATGTAGGAGATCAAGATTCATCTCCATGCAGCATCCCATTCATCTCGCAGCATCCTAACATATGAATTTCTTAGAATTTATGAAAAATCGACTAAGTCCGAGATGGCTTTAAGTAGGGATGCTGTATTGAGATGGGAGATGTAGGAGATCAAGATCCATCTCCATGCAGCATCCCATGCATCTCCCAGCATCCTAACATATGAATTTCTTAGAATTTATGAAAAATCGACTAAGTCCGAGATGCCTTGAAGTAGGGATGCTGTATTGAGATGGGAGATGGAGAGGATCAAGATGCATCTCCTTGCAGCATACCATTCATCTCGCAGCATCATAACATGTGATTTTCTTAGAATTTATGAAAAATCGACTAAGTCCGAGATGCCTTGAAGTAGGGATGCTGTATTAAGATGGCAGATGAAGAGGATCAAGATTCATCTCCATGCAGCATCCTAACATGTGATTTTCTTAGAATTTATGAAAAATCGACTAAGTCCGAGATGCCTTTAAGTAGGGATGCTGTATTAAGATGGGAGATGAAGAAGATCAAGATTCATCTCCATGCAGCATCCCATTCATCTCGCAGCATCCTAACATATGTTTTTCTTAGAATTTATGGAAAATCGACTAAGTCCGAGATGCCTTTAAGTAGGGATGCTGTATTAAGATGGGAGATGAAGAAGATCAAGATTCATCTCCATGCAGCATCCCATTCATCTCCCAGCATCCAAACATATGTTTTTCTTAGAATTTATGGAAAATCGACTAAGTCCGAGATGCGTTTAAGTAGGGATGCTGTATTGAGACGGGAGATGCAGGAGATCAAGATTCATCTCCATGCATCATCTCGTTCATCTCGCAGCATCCTAACATATTTTTTTCTTGGAATTTATGAAAAATCGACTAAGTCCGAGATGCCTTTAAGCAGGGATGCTGTATTAAGACTGGAGATGCAGGAGATCGAGATTCATCTCCATGCAGCATCCCATTCATCTCGCATTATCCTAACATGTGATTTTCTTAGAATTTATGAAAATTCGTCTAAGTCCGAGATGCCTTTCAGTAGGAATGCTGTATTAAGATGGGAGATGAAGAAGATCAAGATTCATCTCCATGCAGCATCCCGTTCATCTCGCAGCATCCTAACATATGTTTTTCTTAAAATTAATGAAAAATCAACTAAGTCCGAGACGCCTTTAAGTAGGGATGCTGTATTAAGATGGGAGATGAAGAAGATCAAGATTCATCTCCATGCAGCATCCCATTCATCTCCCAGCATCCTAAAATATGAATTTCTTAGAACTTATGAAAAATCGACTAAGTCCGAGATGGCTTTAAGCAGGGATGCTGTATTGAGATGGGAGATGAAGATGATTAAGATTCATCTCCATGCAGCATCCCATTCATCTCGCAGCATCATAACATATGTTTTTCTTATAATTTATGAAAAATCGACTAAGTCCGAGATGCCTTTAATTAAGGATGCTGTATTGAGATGGGAGATGCAGAAGATTAAGATTCATCTCCATGCAGCATCTAATTCATCTTGCAGCATCCTCACATATGTTTTCCTTAGAATTTATGAAAAATCGACTAAGTCCGAGATGCCTCCAAGTAGGGATGCTGTATTAAGATGGGAGATAGAGAAGATCAAGATTCATCTCCATGCAGCATCCCATTCATCTCCCAGCATCCTAACATATGTTTTTCAAAGAATTTATGAAAAATTGACTAAGTCCGAGATGCCTTTAAGAAGGGATGCTGTATTTAGACGGGAGATGAAGAAGATCAATATTCATCTCCATGCAGCATCCCATTCATCTCGCAGCATCCTAACATATGTTTTTCTTAGAATTTATGGAAAATCGACTAAGTCCGAGATGCCTTTAAGTAGGGATGCTGTATTAAGATGGGAGATGAAGAAGATCAAGATTCATCTCCATGCAACATCTCATTCATCTCCCAGCATCCTAACATATGTTTTTCTTAGAATTTATGAAAAATCGACTAAGTCCGAGATGCCTTTAAGTAGGGATGCTGTATTGAGATGGGAGATGAAGAAGATCAAGATTCATCTCAATGCAGCATCCCATTCATCTCCCAGCATCCTCACATATGTTTTTCTTAGAATTTATGAAAAATCGACTAAGTCCGAGATGCCTTTAAGTAGGGATGGTGTATTGAGATGGGAGATGCAGAAGATCAAGATTCATCTCCATGCAGCATCCCATTCATCTCCCAGCATCCTAACATATGTTTTTCTTAGAATTTATGAAAAATCGACTAAGTCCGAGATGCCTTTAAGTAGGGATGCTGTATTTAGACGGGAGATGAAGAAGATCAATATTCATCTCCATGCAGCATCCCATTCATCTCGCAGCATCCTAACATATGTTTTTCTTAGAATTTATGGAAAATCGACTAAGTCCGAGATGCCTTTAAGTAGGGATGCTGTATTAAGATAGGAGATGAAGAAGATCAAGATTCATCTCCATGCAGCATCTCATTCATCTCCCAGCATCCTAACATATGTTTTTCTTAGAATTTATGGAAAATCGACTAAGTCCGAGATGCCTTTAAGTAGGGATGCTGTATTAAGATGGGAGATGAAGAAGATCAAGATTCATCTCCATGCAGCATCCCATTCATCTCGCAGCATCCTAACATAAGAATTTCTATGAATTTATGAAAAATCGACTAAGTCCGAGATGCCTTTAAGTAGGGATGCTGTATTAAGATGGGAGATGTAGAAGATCAAGTTTCATCTCCATGCAGCATCCCATTCATCTCGCAGCATCCTAACATATGTTTTTCTTAGAATTTATGAAAAATCGACTAAGTCCGAGATGCCTTTAAGTAGGGATGCTGTATTGAGATGGGAGATGAAGAAGATCAAGATTCATCTCCATGCAGCATTTCATTCATCTCCCAGCATCCTAACATATGTTTTTCTTAGAATTTATGGAAAATCGACTAAGTCCGAGATGCCTTTAAGTAGGGATGCTGTATTAAGATGGGAGATGAAGAAGATCAAGATTCATCTCCATGCAGCATCTCATTCATCTCCCAGCATCCTAACATATGTTTTTATTAGAATTTATGAAAAATCGACTAAGTCCGAGATGCCTTTAAGTAGGGATGCTGTATTGAGATGGGAGATGCAGAAGATCAAGATTCATCTCAATGCAGCATCCCATTCATCTCCCAGCATCCTCACATATGTTTTTCTTAGAATTTATGAAAAATCGACTAAGTCCGAGATGCCTTTAAGTAGGGATGCTGTATTGAGATGGGAGATGCAGAAGATCAAGATTCATCTCCATGCAGCATCCCATTCATCTCCCAGCATCCTAACATATGTTTTTCTAAGAATTTATGAAAAATCGACTAAGTCCGAGATGCCTTTAAGTAGGGATGCTGTATTTAGACGGGAGATGAAGAAGATCAATATTCATCTCCATGCAGCATCCCATTCATCTCGCAGCATCCTAACATATGTTTTTCTTAGAATTTATGAAAAATCGACTAAGTCCGAGATGCCTTCAATTAGGGATGCTGTATTAAGATGGGAGATGATGAATATCAAGATTCATCTCCATGCAGCATCCCATACATCTCGCAGCATCCTAACATATGTTTTTCTTAGAATTTATGAAAAATCGACTAAGTCCGAGATGCCTTCAATTAGGGATGCTGTATTAAGATGGGAGATGAAGATGATCAAGATTCATCTCCATGCAGCATCCCATTCATCTCGCTGCATCCTAACATATGTTTTACTTAGAATTTATGAAAAATCGACTAAGTCCGAGATGCCTTTAAGCAGGGATGCTGTATTAAGATGGGAGATGAAGAAGATCAAGATTCATCTCCATGCAGCATCCCGTTCATCTCGCAGCATCCTAACATATGTTTTTCTTAAAATTAATGAAAAATCAACTAAGTCCGAGACGCCTTTAAGTAGGGATGCTGTATTAAGATGGGAGATGAAGAAGATCAAGATTCATCTCCATGCAGCATCCCATTCATCTCCCAGCATCCTAAAATATGAATTTCTTAGAACTTATGAAAAATCGACTAAGTCCGAGATGGCTTTAAGCAGGGATGCTGTATTGAGATGGGAGATGAAGATGATTAAGATTCATCTCCATGCAGCATCCCATTCATCTCGCAGCATCATAACATATGTTTTTCTTATAATTTATGAAAAATCGACTAAGTCCGAGATGCCTTTAATTAAGGATGCTGTATTGAGATGGGAGATGCAGAAGATTAAGATTCATCTCCATGCAGCATCTAATTCATCTTGCAGCATCCTCACATATGTTTTCCTTAGAATTTATGAAAAATCGACTAAGTCCGAGATGCCTCCAAGTAGGGATGCTGTATTAAGATGGGAGATAGAGAAGATCAAGATTCATCTCCATGCAGCATCCCATTCATCTCCCAGCATGCTAACATATGTTTTTCAAAGAATTTATGAAAAATTGACTAAGTCCGAGATGCCTTTAAGAAGGGATGCTGTATTTAGACGGGAGATGAAGAAGATCAATATTCATCTCCATGCAGCATCCCATTCATCTCGCAGCATCCTAACATATGTTTTTCTTAGAATTTATGGAAAATCGACTAAGTCCGAGATGCCTTTAAGTAGGGATGCTGTATTAAGATGGGAGATGAAGAAGATCAAGATTCATCTCCATGCAACATCTCATTCATCTCCCAGCATCCTAACATATGTTTTTCTTAGAATTTATGAAAAATCGACTAAGTCCGAGATGCCTTTAAGTAGGGATGCTGTATTGAGATGGGAGATGAAGAAGATCAAGATTCATCTCAATGCAGCATCCCATTCATCTCCCAGCATCCTCACATATGTTTTTCTTAGAATTTATGAAAAATCGACTAAGTCCGAGATGCCTTTAAGTAGGGATGGTGTATTGAGATGGGAGATGCAGAAGATCAAGATTCATCTCCATGCAGCATCCCATTCATCTCCCAGCATCCTAACATATGTTTTTCTTAGAATTTATGAAAAATCGACTAAGTCCGAGATGCCTTTAAGTAGGGATGCTGTATTAAGATGGGAGATGAAGAAGATCAAGATTCATCTCCATGCAGCATCCGATTCATCTCGCAGCATCCTAACATATGATTTTCTTAGAATTTATGAAAAATCGACTAAGTCCGAGATGCCTTTAAGTAGGGATGCTGTATTAAGATGGGAGATGAAGAAGATCAAGATTCATCTCAATGCAGCATCCCATTCATCTCGCAGCATCCGAACATATGTTTTTCTTAGAATTTATGAAAAATCGACTAAGTCAGAGATGCCTTCAGGTAGGGATGCTGTATTGAGATGGGAGATGTAGGAGATCAAGATTCATCTCCATGCAGCATCCCATTCATGAATGCGGGAATTTCTGCGAGATGAATGGGATGCTGCATGGAGATGAAACTTGATCTTCTACATCTCCCATCTTAATACAGCATCCCTACTTAAAGGCATCTCGGACTTAGTCGATTTTTCATAAATTCATAGAAATTCTTATGTTAGGATGCTGCGAGATGAATGGGATGCTGCATGGAGATGAATCTTGATCTTCTTCATCTCCCATCTTAATACAGCATCCCTACTTAAAGGCATCTCGGACTTAGTCGATTTTCCATAAATTCTAAGAAAAACATATGTTAGGATGCTGGGAGATGAATGAGATGCTGCATGGATATGAATCTTGATCTTCTTCATCTCCTATCTTAATACAGCATCCCTACTTAAAGGCATCTCGGACTTAGTCGATTTTCCATAAATTCTAAGAAAAACATATGTTAGGATGCTGCGAGATGAATGGGATGCTGCATGGAGATGAATATTGATCTTCTTCATCTCCCGTCTAAATACAGCATCCCTACTTAAAGGCATCTCGGACTTAGTCGATTTTTCATAAATTCTAAGAAAAACATATGTTAGGATGCTGGGAGATGAATGGGATGCTGCATGGAGATGAATCTTGATCTTCTGCATCTCCCATCTCAATACACCATCCCTACTTAAAGGCATCTCGGACTTAGTCGATTTTTCATAAATTCTAAGAAAAACATATGTGAGGATGCTGGGAGATGAATGGGATGCTGCATTGAGATGAATCTTGATCTTCTTCATCTCCCATCTCAATACAGCATCCCTACTTAAAGGCATCTCGGACTTAGTCGATTTTTCATAAATTCTAAGAAAAACATATGTTAGGATGCTGGGAGATGAATGGGATGCTGCATTGAGATGAATCTTGATCTTCTTCATCTCCCATCTTAATACAGCATCCCTACTTAAAGGCATCTCGGACTTAGTCGATTTTTCATAAATTCTAAGAAAATCATATGTTAGGATGCTGCGAGATGAATGGGATGCTGCATGGAGATGAATCTTGATCTTCTTCATCTCCCATCTTAATACAGCATCCCTACTTAAAGGCATCTCGGACTTAGTCGATTTTTAATAAATTCTAAGAAAAACATATGTTAGGATGCTGCGAGATGAATGGGATGCGGCATTGAGATGAATCTTGATCTTCTACATCTCCCATCTTAATACAGCATCCCTACTTAAAGGCATCTCGGACTTAGTCGATTTTTCATAAATTCTAAGAAAAACATATGTTAGGATGCTGGGAGATGAATGGGATGCTGCATGGAGATGAATCTTGATCTCCTACATCTCCCATCTCAATACAGCATCCCTACTTAAAGGTATCTCGGACTTAGTCGATTTTTCATAAATTCTTGAAAAAACATATGTTAGGATGCTGCGAGATGAATGGGATGCTGCATGGAGATGAATCTTGATCTTCATCATCTCCCATCCTAATACAGCATCCCTACTTAAAGGCATCTCGGACTTAGTCGATTTTTCATAAATTCATAGAAAAACATATGTTAGGATGCTGGGAGATGAATGGGATGCTGCATGGAGATGAATCTTGATCTTCTTCATCTCCCATCTTAATACAGCATCCCTACTTAAAGGCATCTCGGACTTAGTCGATTTTTCATAAATTCTAAGAAAACAATATGTTAGGATGCTGCGAGATGAATGGGATGCTGCATGGAGATGAATCTTGATCTTCTTCATCTCCCATCTTAATACAGCATCCCTGCTTAAAGGCATCTCGGACTAAGTCGATTTTTCATAAATTCTAAGAAATTCATATGTAAGGAAGCTGCGAGATGAATGGGATGCTGCATGGAGATGAATCTTGATCTTCTACATCTCCCATCTTAATACAGCATCCCTACTTTAAGGATTCTCGGACTTAGTCGATTTTTCATGAATTCTAAGTAAAACATATGTTAGGATGCTGGGAGATAAATGGGATGCTGCATGGAGATGAATCTTGATCTTCTTGTTGTCCCATCTTAATACAGCATCCCTACTTAAAGGCATCTCAGACTTAGTCGATTTTTCATAATTTCTAAGAAAAACATATGTTAGGATGCTGCGAGATGAATGAGATGCTGCAGGGAGATTAATCTTGATCTTCTTCATCTCCCATATTAATACAGCATCCCTACTTAAAGGCATCTCGGACTTAGTCGAATTTTCATAACTTCTAAGTAAAACATATGTTAGGATGCTGCGAGATGAATGGGATGCTGCATGGAGATGAATCTTGATCTTCTACATCTCCCATATTAATACAGCATCCCTACTTAAAGGCATCTCGGACTTAGTCGATTTTTCATAAATTCTAAGAAAAACATATGTTAGGATGCTGGGAGATGAATGAGATGCTGCATGGAGATGAATCTTGATCTTCTTCATCTCCCATCTTAATACAGCATCCCTACTTAAAGGCATCTTGGACTTAGTCGATTTTTCATGAATTCTAAGAAAAACATATGTTAGGATGCTGCGAGATGAATGGGATGCTGCATGGAGATGAATCTTGATCTTTTTCACCTCCCATATTAATACAGCATCCCTACTTAAAGGCATCTCGAACTTAGTTGATTTTTCATAAATTCTAAGAAAATCATATGTTAGGATGCTGCGAGATGAATGGGATGCTGCATGGAGATGAATCTTGATCTTCTTCATCTCCCATCTTAATACAGCATCCCTACTTAAAGGCATCTCGGACTTAGTCGATTTTTCATAAATTCTAAGAAAAACATATGTTAGGATGCTGGGAGATGAATGGGATGCTGCATGGAGATGAATCTTGATCTTCTTGTTGTCCCATCTTAATACAGCATCCCTACTTAAAGGCATCTCGGACTTAGTCAATTTTTCATAAATTCTAAGAAAAACATATGTTAGGTTGCTGCGAGATGAATGGGATGCTGCATGGAGATGAATCTTGATCTTCTACATCTCCCATCTCGATACAGCATCCCTACTTAAAGGCATCTCGGACTTAGTCGATTTTTCATAAATTCTAAGAAAAACATATGTTAGGATGCTGCGAGATGAATGGGATGCTGCATGGAGATGAATCTTGATCTTCTTCATTTCCCATCTCGATACAGCATCCCTACTTAAAGGCATCTCGGACTTAGTCGATTTTTCATGAATTCTAAGAAATTCATATGTAAGGATGCTCCGAGATGAATGGGATGCTGCACGGAGATAAATCTTGATCTTCATCATCTCCCATCTCGATACAGCATCCCTACTTAAAGGAATCTCGGACTTAGTCGATTTTTCATAAATTCCAAGAAAAACATATGTTAGGATGCTGCGAGATGAATGGGATGCTGCATGGAGATGAATATTGATCTTATTCATCTCCCATCTTATTACAGCATCCCTACTTAAAGGCATCTCGGACTTAGTCGATTTTTCATAAATTCTAAGAAAATCATATGTTAGGATGCTGCGAGATGAATGGGATGCTGCATGGAGATGAATCTTGATCTTCTTCATCTCCCATCTTAATACAGCATCCCTACTTAAAGGCATCTCGGACTTAGTCGATTTTTTATAAATTCTAAGAAATTCATATGTTGGGATGCTGCGAGATGAATGGGATGCTGCATGGAGATGAATCTTGATCTTCTTCATCTCCCGTCTTAATACAGCATCCTTACTTAAAGGCATCTCGGACTTAGTCGATTTTTCATAAAATCTAAGAAATTCATATGTTAGGATGCTGCGAGATGAATGGGATGCTTCATGGAGATAAATCTTGATCTTCTTCATCTCCCATCTTAATACAGCATCCCTACTTAAAGGCATCTCGGACTTAGTCAATTTTTCATAAATTCTAAGAAAACAATATGTTAAGATGCTGCGAGATGAATGGGGTACTGCATGGAGATGAATCTTGATATTCTTCATCTCCCATCTTAATACAGCATCCCTACTTAAAGGCATCTCGGACTTAGTCGATTTTTCATAAATTCTAAGAAAAACTTATGTTAGGATGCTGCGAGATAAATGGGATGCTGCATGGAGATGAATGTTGATCTTCTTCATCTCCCATCTTAAAACAGCATCCCTACTTAAAGGCATCTCGGACTTAGTCGATTTTTCATAAATTCTAAGAAAAACATATGTTAGGATGCTGCGAGATGAATGGGATGCTGCATGGAGATGAATCTTGATCTTCTTCATCTCCCATCTTAATACAGCATCCCTACTTAAAGGCATCTCGGACTTAGTCGATTTTTCATAAATTCTAAGAAAAACTTATGTTAGGATGCTGCGAGATAAATGGGATGCTGCATGGAGATGAATGTTGATCTTCTTCATCTCCCATCTTAAAACAGCATCCCTACTTAAAGGCATCTCGGACTTAGTCGATTTTTCATAAATTCTAAGAAATTCATATGTTAGGATGCTGGGAGATGAATGGGATGCTGCATGGAGATGAATCTTGATCTCCTACATCTCCCATCTTAATACAGCATCCCTACTTAAAGCCATCTCGGACTTAGTCGATTTTTCATAAATTCTAAGAAATTCATATGTTAGGATGCTGGGAGATGAATGGGATGCTGTATGGAGATGAATCTTGATCTCCTACATCTCCCATCTCAATACAGCATCCCTACTTAAAGGCATCTCGGACTTAGTCGATTTTTCATAAATTCATAGAAATTCATATGTTAGGATGCTGGGAGGTGAATGGGATGCTGCATGGAGATGAATCTTGACCTTCTTCAACTCCCATCTCAATACAGCATCCCTATGTAAAGGCATCTCGGACTTAGTCGATTTTTAATAAATTCTAAGAAAAACATATGTTAGGATGCTGCGAGATGAATGAGATGCTGCATGGAGATGAATCTTGATCTTCTTCATCTCGCATCTTAATAGAGCATCCCTACTAAAAGGCATCTCGGACTAAGTCGATTTTTAAGAAAATCAAAGAAAAACATATGTTAGGATGCTGGGAGATGAATGGGATGCTGCATGGAGATGAATCTTGATCTTCATCATCACCCATCTTGATACAGCATCCCTACTTAAAGGCATCTCGGACTTAGTCGATTTTTCATAAATTCTAAGAAAAACATATGTTGGGATGCTGCGAGATAAATTGGATGCTGCATGGGGATGAATCTTGATCTTCTTCATCTCCCATCTTAATACAGCATCCCTACTTAAAGGCATCTCGGACTTAGTCGATTTTTCATAAATTCTAAGAAAACATATGTTAGGATGCTGCGAGATGAATGGGATGCTGCATGGAGATAAATCTTGATCTTCTACATCTCCCATCTTAAAACAGCATCCCTTCTTAAAGGCATCTCGGACTTAGTCGATTTTTCATAAATTCCAAGAAAAACATATGTAAGGATGCTAGGAGATGAATGGGATGCTGCATTGAGATGAATCTTGATCTTCTTCATCTCGCATCTTAATACAGCATCCCTACTTAAGAGCATCTCGGACTTAGTCGATTTTTCATAAATTCTAAGAAATTCATATGTTAGGATGCTGCGAGATGAATGGGATGCTGCATTGAGATGAATCTTGATCTTCTTCATCTCGCATCTTAATACAGCATCCCTACTTAAGAGCATCTCGGACTTAGTCGATTTTTCATAAATTCTAAGAAATTCATATGTTAGGATGCTGCGAGATGAATGAGATGCTGCATGGAGATGAATCTTGATCTTCTTCATCTCCCATCTCAATACAGCATCCCTAGTTAAAGGCATCTCGGACTTAGTCGATTTTTCATAAATTCTAAGAAAAACATATGTAAGGATGCTGCGAGATGAATATGATGCTGCATGGAGATGAATCTTGATCTTCTTCATCTCGCATCTTAATACAGCATCCCTACTTAAGAGCATCTCGGACTTAGTCGATTTTTCATAAATTCTTAGAAATTCATATGTTAGGATTCTGGGAGATGAATGGGATGCTGCATGGAGATTAATCTTGATCTTCTTCATCTCCCATCTTAATACAGCATCCCTACTTAAAGGCATCTCGGACTTAGTCGATTTTTCATAAATACTAAGAAAAACATATGTTAGGATGCTGGGAGATGAATGGGATGCTGCATTGAGATGAATCTTGATCTTCTTCATCTCTAATCGCAATACAGCATCCCTACTTAAAGGCATCTCGGACTTTGTCGATTTTTCATATAATTCTAAGAAAAACATATGTTAGGATGCTGCGAGATGAATGGGATGCTGCATGGAGATAAATCTTGATCTTCTTCATCTCCCATCTCAATACAGCATCCCTACTTAAAGGCATCTCGGACTTAGTCGATTTTTCATAAATTCTAAGAAAAACATATGTAAGGATGCTGGGAGATGAATGGGATGCTGCATGCAGATGAATCTTGATCTTCATCATCTCCCATCTTAATACAGCATCCCTAATTAAAGGCATCTCGGACTTAGTCGATTTTTCATAAATTCCAAGAAAAACATATGTTAGGATGCTGCGAGATGAATGGGATGCTGCATGGAGATGAATCTTGATCTTCTTCATCTCCCATCTTAATACAGCATCCCTAATTAAAGGCATCTCGGACTTAGTCGATTTTTCATAAATTCTAAGAAAAACATATGTTAGGATGCTGCGAGATGAATGGGATGCTGCATGCAGATGAATATTGATCTCCTACATCTCCCGTCTCAATACAGCATCCCTACTTAAAGGCATCTCGGACTTAGTCGATTTTTCATAAATTCATAGAAATTCATATGTTAGGATGCTGCGAGATGAATGGGATGCTGCATGGAGATTAATCTTGATCTCCTACATCTCTCATCTCAATACAGCATCCCTACTTAAAGCCATCTCGGACTTAGTCGATTTTTCATAAATTCATAGAAATTCATATGTTAGGATGCTGCGAGATGAATGGGATGCTGCATGGAGATTAATCTTGATCTCCTACATCTCCCGTCTCAATACAGCATCCCTACTTAAAGCCATCTCGGACTTAGTCGATTTTTCATAAATTCATAGAAATTCATATGTTAGGATGCTGCGAGATGAATGGGATGCTGCATGGAGATTAATCTTGATCTCCTACATCTCTCATCTCAATACAGCATCCCTACTTAAAGGCATCTCGGACTTAGTCGATTTTTCATAAATTCTATGAAAAACATGTGTTAGGATGCTGGGAGATGAATGGGATGCTGCATGGAGATGCATCTTGATCTTCTTCATCTCCCATCTTAATACAGCATCCCTACTTAAAGCCATCTCGGACTTAGTCGATTTTTCATAAATTCTAAGAAAAACATATGTTAGGATGCTGGGAGATGAATGGGATGCTGCATGGAGATGAATCTTGATCTCCTACATCTCCCATCTCAATACAGCATCCCTACTTAAAGGCATCTCGGACTTAGTCGATTTTTCATAAATTCATAGAAATTCATATGTAAGGATGCTGGGAGATGAATGGGATGCTGCATGGAGATGAATCTTGATCTCCTACATCTCTCATCTCAATACAGCATCCCTCCTTAAAGGCATTTCGGACTTAGTCGATTTTTCATAAATTCTAAGAAATTCATATGTTAGGATGCTGGGAGATGAATGGGATGCTGCATGGAGATGAATCTTGATCTTCTTCATCTCCCATCTTAATACAGCATCCCTACTTAGAGGCATCTCGGACTTAGTCGATTTTTCATAAATTCTAAGAAAAACATATGTTAGGATGCTGCGAGATAAATGGGATGCTGCATGGAGATGAATCTTGATCTTCATCATCTCCCATCTTAATACAGCATCCCTACTTAGAGGCATCTCGGACTTAGTCGATTTTTCATAAATTCTAAGAAAAACATATGTTAGGATGCTGCGAGATGAATGGGATGCTGCATGGAGATGAATCTTGATCTTCATCATCTCCCATCTTAATACAGCATCCCTACTTAGAGGCATCTCGGACTTAGTCGATTTTTCATAAATTCTTAGAAATTCATATGTTAGGATGCTGGGAGATGAATGGGATGCTGCATGGAGATGAATCTTGATCTCCTACATCTCCCATCTTAATACAGCATCCCTACTTAAAGGCATCTCGGACTTAGTCGATTTTTCATAAATTCATAGAAATTCATATGTTAGGATGCTGGGAGATGAATGGGATGCTGCATGGAGATGAATCTTGATCTCCTACATCTCTCATCTCAATACAGCATCCCTACTTAAAGGCATCTCGGACTTAGTCGATTTTTCATAAATTCTAAGAAATTCATATGTTAGGATGCTGGGAGATGAATGGGATGCTGCATGGAGATGAATCTTGATCTCCTACATCTCCCATCTCAATACAGCATCCCTACTTAAAGGCATCTCGGACTTAGTCGATTTTTCATAAATTCATAGAAATTCATATGTTAGGATGCTGGGAGATGAATGGGATGCTGCATGGAGATGAATCTTGATCTTCTTCATCTCCCATCTTAATACAGCATCCCTACTTAAAGGCATCTCGGACTTAGTCGATTTTTCATAAATTCTAAGAAAAACATATGTTAGGATGCTGCGAGATGAATGGGATGCTGCATGGAGATGAATCTTGATCTTCTTCATCTCCCATCTTAATACAGCATCCCTACTTAAAGGCATCTCGGACTTAGTCGATTTTTCATAAATTCTAAGAAAAACATATGTTAGGATGCTGCGAGATGAATGGGATGCTGCATGGAGATGAATCTTGATCTTCATCATCTCCCATCTTAATACAGCATCCCTACTTAGAGGCATCTCGGACTTAGTCGATTTTTCATAAATTCTTAGAAATTCATATGTTAGGATGCTGCGAGATGAATGGGATGCTGCATGGAGATGAATCTTGATCTTCATCATCTCCCATCTTAATACAGCATCCCTACTTAGAGGCATCTCGGACTTAGTCGATTTTTCATAAATTCTTAGAAATTCATATGTTAGGATGCTGCGAGATGAATGGGATGCTGCATGGAGATGAATCTTGATCTCCTACATCTCTCATCTCAATACAGCATCCCTACTTAAAGGCATCTCGGACTTAGTCGATTTTTCATAAATTCTAAGAAATTCAAATGTTAGGATGCTGGGAGATGAATGGGATGCTGCATGGAGATGAATCTTGATCTCCTACATCTCTCATCTCAATACAGCATCCCTACTTAAAGGCATCTCGGACTTAGTCGATTTTTCATAAATTCTAAGAAATTCATATGTTAGGATGCTGGGAGATGAATGGGATGCTGCATGGAGATGAATCTGGATCTCCTACATCTCCCATCTCAATACAGCATCCCTACTTAAAGGCATCTCGGACTTAGTCGATTTTTCATAAATTCTAAGAAATTCATATGTTAGGATGCTGGGAGATGAATGGGATGCTGCATGGAGATGAATCTTGATCTTCTTCATCTCCCATCTTAATACAGCATCCCTACTTAAAGGCATCTCGGACTTAGTCGATTTTTCATAAATTCTAAGAAAAACATATGTTAGGATGCTGCGAGATGAATGGGATGCTGCATGGAGATGAATCTTGATCTTCTCCATCTCCCATCTTAATACAGCATCCCTACTTAAAGGCATCTCGGACTTAGTCGATTTTTCATAAATTCTTAGAAATTCATATGTAAGGATGCTGCGAGATGAATGGGATGCTGCATGGAGATGAATCTTGATCTTCTACATCTCCCATCTTAATACAGCATCCCTACTTAAAGGCATCTCGGACTTAGTCGATTTTCCATAAATTCTAAGAAATTCATATGTTAGGATGCTGCGAGATGACTGGGATGCTGCATGGAGATGAATCTTGATCTTCTCCATCTCCCATCTCAATACAGCATCCCTACTTAAAGGCATCTCGGACTTAGTCGATTTTTCATAAATTCTAAGAAAAACATATGTTAGGATGCTGCGAGATAAATGAGATGCAGCATGGAGATGAATCTTGTTCTTCTTCATCTCCCATCTTAATACAGCATCCCTACTTAAAGGCATCTCGAATTTAGTCGATTTTTCATAAATTCTAAGAAAAACATATGTTAGGATGCTGCGAGATGAATGGGATGCTGCATGGAGATGAATCTTGATCTCCTACATCCTGTATCTCAATACAGCATCCCTACTTAAAGGCATCTCGGACTTAGTCGATTTTTCATAAATTCAAAGAAATTCATATGTTTGGATGCTGCGGGATGCATGGGATGCTGCATGGAGATGAATCTTGATCTTCTTCATCTCCCATCTTAATACAGCATCCCTACTTAAAGGCATCTCGGACTTAGTCGATTTTTCATAAATTCTAAGAAAAACATATGTTAGGATGCTGCGAGATGAATGGGATGCTGCATGGAGATGAATCTTGATCTTCTTCAACTCCCATCTCAATACAGCATCCCTATGTAAAGGCATCTCGGACTTAGTCGATTTTTAATAAATTCTAAGAAAAACATATGTTAGGATGCTGCGAGATGAATGAGATGCTGCATGGAGATGAATCTTGATCTTCTTCATCTCGCATCTTAATAGAGCATCCCTACTAAAAGGCATCTCGGACTAAGTCGATTTTTAAGAAAATCAAAGAAAAACATATGTTAGGATGCTGCGAGATGCATGGGATGGTGCATGGAGATGAATCTTGATCTTCTGCATCTCCCATCTTAATACAGCGTCCCTACTTAAATGCATCTCGGATTTAGTTGATTTTTCATAAAATCTAAGAAAAACATATGTTAGGATGCTGCGAGATGAATGGGATGCTGCATGGAGATGAATCTCAATCTTCTTCAACTCCCATCTTAATACAGTATCCCTACTTCAAGGAATCTCGGACTTAGTTGATTTTTCATAAATTCTAAGAAAAACATATGTTAGGATGCTGGGAGATGAATGAGATGCTGCATGGAGATGAATCTTGATCTTCTTCATCTCCCATCTTAATACAGCATCCCTACTTAAAGGCTTCTCGGACTTAGTCGATTTTTCATAAATTCTAAGAAATTCATATGTTAGGATGCTGGGGGATGAATGGGATGCTGCATGGAGATGAATCTTGATCTTCTTCATCTCCCATCTCAATACAGCATCCCTACTTAAAGGCATCTCGGACTTAGTCGATTTTTCATAAATTCTAAGAAATTCATATGTTAGGATGCTGCGAGATGAATGGGATGCTGCATGGAGATGAATCTTGATCTTCTTCATCTCCCATCTCGATACAGCATCCCTACTTAAAGGCATCTCGGACTTAGTCGATTTTTCATAAATTCTAAGAAAAACATATGTTAGGATGCTGCGAGATGAATGGGATGCTGCATGGAGATGAATCTTGATCTTCTTCATCTCTCATCTTAATACAGCATCCCTACTTAAAGGCATCTCGGACTTAGTCGATTTTTCATAAATTCTAAGAAAAACATATGTTAGGATGCTGCGAGATGAATGTGATGCTGCATGTAGATGAATCTTGATCTTCTTCATCTCCCATCTCAATACAGCATCCCTACTTAAAGGCATCTCGGACTCAGTCGATTTTTCATAAATTCTAAGAAAAACATATGTTAGGATGCTGCGAGAGGAATGGGATGCTGCATGGAGATGAATCTTGATCTTCTTAATCTCCCATCTCAATACAGCATCCCTACTTAAAGGCATCTCGGACTTAGTCGATTTTTCATAAATTCTAAGAAAAACATATGTTAGGATGCTGCGAGATGAATGGGATGCTGCATGGAGATGAATCTTGATCTTCTTCATCTCCCATCTTAATACAGCATCCCTACTTAAAGGCATCGCGGACTTAGTCGATTTTTCATAAATTCTATGAAAAACATATGTTAGGATGCTGGGAGATGAATGGGATGCTGCATGGAGATGAATCTTGATCTTCTTCATCTCCCATCTCAATACAGCATCCCTACTAAAAGGCATCTCGGACTTAGTCGATTTTTCATAAATTCTAAGAAAAACATATGTTAGGATGCTGGGAGATGAATGGGATGCTGCATGGAGATGATTTAGGATCTTATTTATCTCCCATCTTAATACAGCATCCCTACTTAAAGGCATCTCGGACTTAGTCGATTTTTCATAAATTCTTAGAAAAACATATGTTAGGATGCTGCGAGATGAATGGGCTGCTGCATGGAGATGAATCTTGATCTTCTTCATCTCCCATCTTAATACAGCATCCCTACTTGAAGGCATCTCGGACTTAGTCGATTTTTCATAAATTCTTAGAAAAACATATGTTAGGATGCTGCGAGATGAATGGGATGCTGCATGGAGATGAATCTTGATCTTCTTCATCTCCGATCTTAATACAGCATCCCTACTTAAAGGCATCTCGGACTTAGTCGATTTTCCATAAATTCTTAGAAAAACATATGTTTGGATGCAGCGAGATGAATGGGATGCAGCATGGAGATGAATCTTGATCTCCTACATCTCCCGTCTCAATACAGCATCCTTACTTAAAGGCATCTCGGACTTAGTCGATTTTTCATAAATTCTAAGAAATTCATATGTTAGGATGCTGCGAGATGAATGGGATGCTGCATGGAGATGAATCTTGATCTCCTACATCTCCCATCTCAATACAGCATCCCTACCTGAAGGCATCTCTGACTTAGTCGATTTTTCATAAATTCTAAGAAAAACATATGTTCGGATGCTGCGAGATGAATGGGATGCTGCATTGAGATGAATCTTGATCTTCTTCATCTCCCATCTTAATACAGCATCCCTACTTAAAGGCATCTCGGACTTAGTCGATTTTTCATAAATTCTAAGAAAATCATATGTTAGGATGCTGCGAGATGAATCGGATGCTGCATGGAGATGAATCTTGATCTTCTTCATCTCCCATCTTAATACAGCATCCCTACTTAAAGCCATCTCGGACTTAGTCGATTTTTCATAAAGTCATATAAATTCATATGTTAGGATGCTGGGAGATGAATGGGATGCAGCATCCTAACATATGTTTTTCTTAGAATTTATGAAAAATCGACTAAGTCCGAGATGCCTTTAAGTAGGGATGCTGTATTAAGATGGGAGATGTAGAAGATCAAGATTCATCTCAATGCCGCATCCCATTCATCTCGCAGCATCCTAACATATGTTTTTCTTAGAATTTATTAAAAATCGACTAAGTCCGAGATGCCTTTAAGTAGGGATGCTGTATTAAGATGGGAGATGAAGAAGATCAAGATTCATCTCCATGCAGCATCCCATTCATCTCGCAGCATCCTAACATATGATTTTCTTAGAATTTATGAAAAATCGACTAAGTCCGAGATGCCTTTAAGTAGGGATGCTGTATTAAGATGGGAGATGAAGAAGATCAAGATTCATCTCAATGCAGCATCCCATTCATCTCGCAGCATCCTAACATATGTTTTTCTTAGAATTTATGAAAAATCGACTAAGTCAGAGATGCCTTTAAGTAGGGATGCTGTATTAAGATGGGAGATGAAGAAGATCAAGATTCATCTCCATGCAGCATCCCATTCATCTCGCAGCATCCTAACATATGAATTTCTTAGAATTTATGAAAAATCGACTAAGTCCGAGATGCCTTTAAGTAGGGATGCTGTATTAAGATGGGAGATGAAGAAGATCAAGATTCATCTCCATGCAGCATCCCATTCATCTCGCAGCATCCTAACATATGATTTTCTTAGAATTTATGAAAAATCGACTAAGTCCGAGATGCCTTTAAGTAGGGATGCTGTATTAAGATGGGAGATGAAGAAGATCGAGATTCATCTCAATGCAGCATCCCATTCATCTCGCAGCATCCTAACATATGTTTTTCTTAGAATTTATGAAAAATCGACTAAGTCCGAGATGCCTTTAAGTAGGGATGCTGTATTAAGATGGGAGATGAAGAAGATCAAGATTCATCTCCATGCAGCATCCGATTCATCTCGCAGCATCCTAACATATGATTTTCTTAGAATTTATGAAAAATCGACTAAGTCCGAGATGCCTTTAAGTAGGGATGCTGTATTAAGATGGGAGATGAAGAAGATCAAGATTCATCTCAATGCAGCATCCCATTCATCTCGCAGCATCCGAACATATGTTTTTCTTAGAATTTATGAAAAATCGACTAAGTCAGAGATGCCTTCAGGTAGGGATGCTGTATTGAGATGGGAGATGTAGGAGATCAAGATTCATCTCCATGCAGCATCCCATTCATCTCGCAGCATCCTAACATATGAATTTCTTAGAATTTATGAAAAATCGACTAAGTCCGAGATGCCTTTAAGTAAGGATGCTGTATTAAGATGGGAGATGAAGAAGATCAAGATTCATCTCCATGCAGCATCCCATTCATCTCGCAGCATCCTAACATATGTTTTTCTTAGAATTTATGAAAAATCGACTAAGTCCGAGATGGCTTTAAGTAAGGATGCTGTATTAAGATGGGAGATGAAGAAGATCAAGATTCATCTCCATGCAGCATCCCATTCATCTCGCAGTATCCTAACATATGTTTTTCTTAGAATTTATGAAAAATCGACTAAGTCCGAGATGCCTTTAAGTAGGGATGCTGTATTAAGATGGGAGATGAAGAAGATCAAGATTCATCTCCATGCAGCATCCCATTCATCTCGCAGCATCCTAACATATGTTTTTCTTAGAATTTATGAAAAATCGACTAAGTCCGAGATGGCTTTAAGTAAGGATGCTGTATTGAGATGAGCGATGTAGGAGATCAAGATTCATCTCCATGCAGCATCCCATTCATCTCCCAGCATCCTGACATATGAATTTCTTAGAATTTATGAAAAATCGACTAAGTCCGAGATGGCTTTAAGTAGGGATGCTGTATTAAGATGGGAGATGTAGGAGATCAAGATTCATCTCCATGCAGCATCCCATTCATCTCGCAGCATCCTAACATATGAATTTCTATGAATTTATGAAAAATCGACTAAGTCCGAGATGGCTTTAAGTAGGGATGCTGTATTGAGATGAGAGATGTAGGAGATCAAGATTCATCTCCATGCAGCATCTCATTCATCTCCCAGCATCCTAACATATGAATTTCTTAGAATTTATGAAAAATCGACTAAGTCCGAGATGCCTTTAAGTAAGGATGCTGTATTAAGATGGGAGATGAAGAAGATCAAGATTCATCTCCATGCAGCATCCCATTCATCTCGCAGCATCCTAACATATGTTTTTCTTAGAATTTATGAAAAATCGACTAAGTCCGAGATGCCTTTAAGTAGGGATGCTGTATTAAGATGGGAGATAAAGAAGATCAAGATTCATCTCCATGCAGCATCCCATTCATCTTCCAGCATCCTAACATATGAATTTCTTAGAATTTATGAAAAATCGACTAAGTCCGAGTTGCCTTCAAGTAGGGATGCTGTATTAAGATGGGAGATGAAGAAGATCAAGATTCATCTACATGCAGCATCCCATTCATCTCGCAGCATCCTAACATATGTTTTTCTTAGAATTTATGAAAAATCGACTAAGTCCGAGATGCCTTTAAGTAGGGATGCAGTATTAAGATGGGAGATGAAGAAGATTAAGATTCATCTCCATGCAGCATCCCATTCATCTCGCAGCATCCTAACATATGTTTTTCTTAGAATTTATGAAAAATCGACTAAGTCCGAGATGCCTTTAAGTAGGGATGCTGTATTAAGATGGGAGATGAAGAAGATCAAGATTCATCTCCATGCAGCATCCCATTCTCCTCGCAGCATCCTTACATATGAATTTCTTAGAATTTATGAAAAATCGACTAAGTCCGAGATCCCTTTAAGTAGGGATGCTGTATCGAGATGGGAGATGAAGAAGATCAAGATTCATCTCCATGCAGCATCCCATTCATCTCGCAGAATCCTAACATATGTTTTTCTTAGAATTTATGAAAAATCGACTAAGTCCGAGATGCCTTTAATTAGGGATGCTGTATTGAGATGGGAGATGTAGGAGATCAAGATTCATCTCCAGGCAGCATACAATCATCTCGCAGCATCCTAACATATGAATTTCTTAGAATTTATGAAAAATCGACTAAGTCCGAGATGCCTTTAAGTAGGGATGCTGTATTAAGATGGGAGATGAAGAAGATCAAGATTCATCTCCATGCAGCATCCCATTCATCTCGAAGCATCCTTACATATGTTTTTCTTAGAATTTATGAAAAATCGACTAAGTCCGAGATGCATTTAAGTAGGGATGCTGTATTAAGATGGGAGATGAAGAAGATCAAGATTCATCTCCATGCAGCATCCCATTCATCTCGCAGCATCCTAACATATGTTTTTCTTAGAATTTATGAAAAATCGACTAAGTCCGAGATGCATTTAAGTAGGGATGCTGTATTAAGATGGGAGATGAAGAAGATCAAGATTTATCTCCATGCAGCATCCTATTCATCTCGCAGCATCCTAACATATGAATTTCTCAGAATTTATGAAAAATCGACTGAGTCCGAGTTGCCTTTAAGTAGGGATGCTGTATTAAGATGGGAGATGAAGAAGATCAAGATTCATCTCCATGCAGCATCCTATTCATCTCGCAGCATCCTAACATATGAATTTCTCAGAATTTATGAAAAATCGACTAAGTCCGAGTTGCCTTTAAGTAGGGATGCTGTATTAAGATGGGAGATGAAGAAGATCAAGATTCATCTCCATGCAGCATCCCATTCATCTCGCAGCATCCTAACATATGTTTTTCTTAGAATTTATGAAAAATCGACTAAGTCCGAGATGCCTTTAAGTAGGGATGCTGTATTAAGATGAGAGATGAATAAGATCAAGATTCATCTCCATAAAGCATCCCATTCATCTCGCAGCATCCTAACATTTGAATTTCTATGAATTTATGAAAAATCGACTAAGTCCGAGATGCCTTTAAGTAGGGATGCTGTATTAAGATGGGAGATGTAGGAGATCAAGATTTATCTCCATGCAGCATCCCATTCATCTCGCAGCATCCTTACATATGTTTTTCTTAGAATTTATTAAAAATCGACTAAGTCCGAGATGCATTTAAGTAGGGATGCTCTATTAAGATGGGAGCTGAAGAAGATCAAGATTCATCTCCATGCAGCATCCCATTCATCTCCCAGCATCCTAACATATGAATTTCTTAGAATTCATGAAAAATCGACTAAGTCCGAGATGCCTGTAAGTAGGGATGCTGTATTGAGATGGGAGATGAAGAAGATCAAGATTCATCTCCATGCAGCATCCCATTCATCTCGCAGCATCCTTACATATGTTTTTCTTAGAATTTATGAAAAATCGACTAAGTCCGAGATGCCTCTAAGTAGGGATGCTGTATTGAGATGGGAGATGTAGGAGATCAAGATTCATCTCCATGCAGCATCCCATTCATCTCGCAGCATCCTAACATATGAATTTCTATGAATTTATGAAAAATCGACTAAGTCCGAGATGCCTTTAAGTAGGGATGCTGTATTAAGATGGGAGATGAAAAAAAGATCAAGATTCATCTCCATGCAGCATCCCATTCATCTCGCAGCATCCTTACATATGTTTTTCTTAGAATTTATTAAAAATCGACTAAGTCCGAGATGCTTTTAAGTAGGGATGCTGTATTAAGATGGGAGATGAAGAAGATCAAGATTCATCTCCATGCAGCATCCCATTCATCTCCCAGCATCCTAACATATGAATTTCTTAGAATTTATGAAAAATCGACTTAGTCCGAGATGCCTCTAAGTAGGGATGCTGTATTAAGATGGGAGATGAAGAAGATCAAGATTCATCTCCATGCAGCATCCCATTCATCTCGCAGCATCCTAACATATGAATTTCTTAGAATTTATGAAAAATCGACTAAGTCCGAGATGCATTTAAGTAGGGATGCTGTATTAAGATGGGAGATGAAGAAGATCAAGATTCATCTCCATGCAGCATCCCATTCATCTCCCAGCATCCTAACATATGAATTTCTATGAATTTATGAAAAATCGACTAAGTCCGAGATGGCTTTAAGTAGGGATGCTGTATTGAGATGGGAGATGAAGAAGATCAAGATTCATCTCCATGCAGCATCCCATTCATCTCGCAGCATCCTAACATATGAATTTCTATGAATTTATGAAAAATCGACTAAGTCCGAGATGGCTTTAAGTAGGGATGCTGTATTGAGATGGGAGATGAAGAAGATCAAGATTAATCTCCATGCAGCATCCCATTCATCTTCCAGCATCCTTACATATGTTTTTCTTAGAAGTTATGAAAAATCGACTAAGTCCGAGATGCATTTAAGTAGGGATGCTGTATTAAGATGGGAGATGAAATAGATCAAGATTCATCTCCATGCAGCATCCCATTCATCTCGCAGCATCCTAACATATGAATTTCTATGAATTTATGAAAAATCGACTAAGTCCGAGATGCCTTTAAGTAGGGATGCTGTATTAAGATGGGAGATGAAGAAGATCAAGATTCATCTCCATGCAGCATCCCATTCATCTCCCAGCATCCTAACATATGAATTTCTTAGAATTTATGAAAAATCGACTAAGTCCGAGATGGCTTTAAGTAGGGATGCTGAATTAAGATGGGAGATGTAGGAGATCAAGATGCATCTCCATGCAGCATCCCATTCATCTCCCAGCATCCTAACATATGAATTTATATGAATTTATGAAAAATCGACTAAGTCCGAGATGGCTTTAAGTAGGGATGCTGTATTAAGATGGGAGATGTAGGAGATCAAGATTCATCTCCATGCAGCATCCCATTCATCTCCCAGCATCCTAACATATGAATTTCTATGAATTTATGAAAAATCGACTAAGTCCGAGATGCCTTTAAGTAGGGATGCTGTATTGAGATGAGAGATGTAGGAGATCAAGATTCATCTCCATGCAGCATCCCATTCATCTCGCAGCATCCTAACATATGTTTTTCTTAGAATTTATGAAAAATCGACTAAGTCCGAGATGCATTTAAGTAGGGATGCTGTATTAAGATGGGAGATGAAATAGATCAAGATTCATCTCCATGCAGCATCCCATTCATCTCGCAGCATCCTAACATATGAATTTCTATGAATTTATGAAAAATCGACTAAGTCCGAGATGCCTTTAAGTAGGGATGCTGTATTAAGATGGGAGATGAAGAAGATCAAGATTCATCTCCATGCAGCATCCCATTCATCTCCCAGCATCCTAACATATGAATTTCTTAGAATTTATGAAAAATCGACTAAGTCCGAGATGGCTTTAAGTAGGGATGCTGTATTAAGATGGGAGATGTAGGAGATCAAGATGCATCTCCATGCAGCATCCCATTCATCTCCCAGCATCCTAACATATGAATTTATATGAATTTATGAAAAATCGACTAAGTCCGAGATGGCTTTAAGTAGGGATGCTGTATTAAGATGGGAGATGTAGGAGATCAAGATTCATCTCCATGCAGCATCCCATTCATCTCCCAGCATCCTAACATATGAATTTCTATGAATTTATGAAAAATCGACTAAGTCCGAGATGCCTTTAAGTAGGGATGCTGTATTGAGATGAGAGATGTAGGAGATCAAGATTCATCTCCATGCAGCATCCCATTCATCTCGCAGCATCCTAACATATGAATTTCTATGAATTTATGAAAAATCGACTAAGTCCGAGATGGCTTTAAGTAGGGATGCTGTATTGAGATGAGAGATGTAGGAGATCAAGATTCATCTCCATGCAGCATCCCATTCATCTCGCAGCATCCTAACATATGAATTTCTATGAATTTATGAAAAATCGACTAAGTCCGAGATGCCTTTAAGTAGGGATGCTGTATTGAGACGGGAGATGTAGGAGATCAATATTCATCTGCATGCAGCATCCCATTCATCTCGCAGCATCCTAACATATGAATTTCTATGAATTTATGAAAAATCGACTAAGTCCGAGATGCCTTGAAGTAGGGATGCTGTATTGAGATGGGAGATGTAGGAGATCAAGATTCATCTCCATGCAGCATCCCATTCATCTCCCAGCATCCTAACATATGAATTTCTATGAATTTATGAAAAATCGACTAAGTCCGAGATGCCTTTAAGTAGGGATGCTGTATTGAGATGGGAGATGTAGGAGATCAAGATTCATCTCCATGCAGCATCCCATTTATCTCCCAGCATCCTAACATATGAATTTCTTAGAATTTATGAAAAATCGACTAAGTCCGAGATGCCTTTAAGTAGGGATGCTGTATTGAGATGGGAGATGGAGAAGATCAAGATTCATCTCCATGCAGCATCCCATTCATCTCCCAGCATCCTAACATATGAATTTCTATGAATTTATGAAAAATCGAATAAGTCCGAGATGCCTTTAAGTAGGGATGCTGTATTCAGATGGGAGATGAAGAAGATCAAGATTCATCTCCATGCAGCATCCCATTCATCTCCCAGCATCCTAACATATGAATTTCTTAGAATTTATGAAAAATCGACTAAGTCCGAGATGGCTTTAAGTAGGGATGCTGTATTAAGATGGGAGATGTAGGAGATCAAGATGCATCTCCATGCAGCATCCCATTCATCTCGCAGCATCCTAACATATGAATTTCTATGAATTTATGAAAAATCGACTAAGTCCGAGATGCCTTTAAGTAGGGATGCTGTATTGAGATGAGAGATGTAGGAGATCAAGATTCATCTCCATGCAGCATCCCATTCATCTCGCAGCATCCTCACATATGAATTTCTATGAATTTATGAAAAATCGACTAAGTCCGAGATGCCTTTAAGTAGGGATGCTGTATTGAGATGGGAGATGTAGGAGATCAAGATTCATCTCCATGCAGCATCCCATTCATCTCGCAGCATCCTAACATATGTTTTTCTAAGAATTTATGAAAAATCGACTAAGTCCGAGATGCCTTTAAGTAGGGATGCTGTATTAAGATGGGAGATGAAGAAGATCAAGATTCATCTCCATGCAGCATCCCATTCATCTCGCAGCATCCTAACATATGTTTTTCTTAGAATTTATGAAAAATCTACTAAGTCCGAGATTCCTTAAAGTAGTCCGAGATTCCTTAACATCCTAACATATGTTTTCTAAGAATTTATGAAAAATCGACTAAGTCCGAGATGCCTTTAAGTAGGGATGCTGTATTGAGATGGGAGATGTAAGAGATCAAGATTCATCTCCATGCAGCATCCCATTCATCTCCCAGCATCCTAACATATGTTTTTCATAGAATTTATGAAAAATCGACTAAGTCCGAGATGCCCTTAAGTAGGGATGCTGTATTAAGATGGGAGATGGAGAAGATCAAGATTCAACTTCATGCAGTATCTCATTCATCTCGCAGCATCCTAACATATGTTTTTCTTAGAATTTATGAAAAATCGACTAAAGTCCGAGATGCCTGTAAGTAGGGATGCTGTATTAAGATGGGAGATGAAGAAGATTAAGATTCATCTCCATGCAGCATCCCATTCATGTCGCAGCATCCTAACATATGTTTTTCTAAGAATTTATGAAAAATCGACTAAGTCCGAGATGCCTTTAAGTAGGGATGCTGTAATGAGACGGGAGATGAAGAAGATCAAGATGCATCTCTATGCAGCATCTTATTCATCTCGCAGCATCCTAACATATGTTTTTCTTAGAATTTATGAAAAATCGACTAAGTCCGAGATGCCTTTAAGTAGGGATGCTGCATTAAGATGGGAGATGAAGAAGATCAAAATTTATCTCCATGCAGCATCCCATTCATCTCGCAGCATCACAACTTATGAATTTCTTAGAATTTATGAAAAATCGACTAAGTCCGAGATGCCTTTAAGTAGGGATGCTGTATTGAGATGGGAGATGTAGGAGATCCAGATTCATCTCCATGCAGCATCCCATTCATCTCCCAGCATCCTAACATATGAATTTCTTAGAATTTATGAAAAATCGACTAAGTCCGAGATGCCTTCAAGTAGGGATGCTGTATTAAGATGGGAGATGTAGGAGATCAAGATTCATCTCCATGCAGCATCCCATTCATCTCGCAGCATCCTAACATATGAATTTCTATGAATTTATGAAAAATCGACTAAGTCCGAGATGCCTTTAAGTAGGGATGCTGTATTGAGATGGGAGATGTAAGAGATCAAGATTCATCTCCATGCAGCATCCCATTCATCTCGCAGCATCCAAACATATGTTTTTATTAGAATTTATAAAAAATCGACCTAGTCCGAGATGCCTTTAATTAGGGATGCTGTATTAAGATGGGAGATGGAGAAGTTCTAGATTCATCTCCATGCAGCATCTCATTCATCTCGCAGCATCCTAACATATGAATTTTTTAGAATTTATGAAAATCGACTAAGTCCGAGATGCCTTTAAGTAGGGATGCTGTATAAAGATGGGAGATGGAGAAGATCAAGATTCATCTCCATGCAGCATCCCATTCATCTCGCAGCATCCAAACATATGTTTTTCTTAGAATTTATGAAAATCGACTAAGTCCGAGATGCCTTTAAGTAGGGATGCTGTATTGAGATGGGAGATGTAGGAGATCAAAATTCATCTCCATGCAGCATCTTATTCATCTCGCAGCATCCTAACATATGTTTTTCTTAGAATTTATGAAAAATCGACTAAGTCCGAGGTGCCCTTAAGTAGGGATGCTGTATTAAGATGGGAGATGAGGAAGATCAAGATTCATCTCCATGCAGCATCCCATTCATCTCGCAGCATCCTAACATATGTTTTTCTTAGAATTTATGAAAAATCGACTAAGTCCGAGATGCCGTTAAGTAGGGATGCTGTATTAAGATGGGAGATGAAGAAGATCAAGATTCATCTCCATGCAGCATCCCATTCATCTCGCAGCATCCTAACGTATGTTTTTCTTAGAATTTATGAAAAATCGACTAAGTCCGAGATGCATTTAAGTAGGGATGCTGTATTAAGATGAGAGATGAAGTAGATCAAGATTCATCTCCATGCAGCATCCCATTCATCTCGCAGCATCCTAACATATGAATTTCTATGAATTTATGAAAAATCGACTAAGTCCGAGATGCCTTTAAGTAGGGATGCTGTATTGAGATGGGAGATGTAGGAGATCCAGATTCATCTCCATGCAGCATCCCATTCATCTCCCAGCATCCTAACATATGAATTTCTATGAATTTATGAAAAATCGACTAAGTCCGAGATGCCTTTAAGTAGGGATGCTGTATTGAGATGGGAGATGTAGGAGATCAAGATTCATCTCCATGCAGCATCCCATTTATCTCCCAGCATCCTAACATATGAATTTCTTAGAATTTATGAAAAATCGACTAAGTCCGAGATGCCTTTAAGTAGGGATGCTGTATTAAGATGGGAGATGGAGAAGATCAAGATTCATCTCCATGCAGCATCCCATTCATCTCCCAGCATCCTAACATATGAATTTCTATGAATTTATGAAAAATCGAATAAGTCCGAGATGCCTTTAAGTAGGGATGCTGTATTGAGATGGGAGATGTAGGAGATCAAGATTCATCTCCATGCAGCATCCCATTCATCTCCCAGCATCCTAACATATGAATTTCTTAGAATTTATGAAAAATCGACTAAGTCCGCGATGCCTTTAAGTAGGGATGCTGTATTAAGATGGGAGATGAAGAAGATCAAGATTCATCTCCATGCAGCATCCCATTCATCTCGCAGCATCCTAACATATGTTTTTCTTAGAATTTATGAAAAATCGACTAAGTCCGAGATGCATTTAAGTAGGGATGCTGTATTAAGATGGGAGATGAAGAAGATCAAGATTCATCTCCATGCAGCATCCCATTCATCTCCCAGCATCCTAACATATGAATTTCTTAGAATTTATGAAAAATCGACTAAGTCCGAGATGGCTTTAAGTAGGGATGCTGTATTAAGATGGGAGATGTAGGAGATCAAGATGCATCTCCATGCAGCATCCCATTTATCTCCCAGCATCCTAACATATGAATTTATATGAATTTATGAAAAATCGACTAAGTCCGAGATGGCTTTAAGTAGGGATGCTGTATTAAGATGGGAGATGTAGGAGATCAAGATTCATCTCCATGCAGCATCCCATTCATCTCCCAGCATCCTAACATATGAATTTCTATGAATTTATGAAAAATCGACTAAGTCCGAGATGGCTTTAAGTAGGGATGCTGTATTGAGATGAGAGATGTAGGAGATCAAGATTCATCTCCATGCAGCATCCCATTCATCTCGCAGCATCCTAACATATGAATTTCTATGAATTTATGAAAAATCGACTAAGTCCGAGATGCCTTTAAGTAGGGATGCTGTATTGAGACGGGAGATGTAGGAGATCAATATTCATCTGCATGCAGCATCCCATTCATCTCGCAGCATCCTAACATATGAATTTCTATGAATTTATGAAAAATCGACTAAGTCCGAGATGCCTTGAAGTAGGGATGCTGTATTGAGATGGGAGATGTAGGAGATCAAGATTCATCTCCATGCAGCATCCCATTCATCTCCCAGCATCCTAACATATGAATTTCTATGAATTTATGAAAAATCGACTATGCCTAAGATGGGAGATGCCTTTAAGTAGGGATGCTGTATTAAGATGGGAGATGAAGACGATCAAGATTCATCTCCATGCAGCATCCCATTCATCTCGCAGCATCCTTACATATGTTTTTCTTAGAATTTATGAAAAATCGACTAAGTCCGAGATGCCTTTAAGTAGGGATGCTGTATTAAGATGAGAGATGAAGTAGATCAAGATTCATCTCCATGCAGCATCCCATTCATCTCGCAGCATCCTAACATATGAATTTCTATGAATTTATGAAAAATCGACTAAGTCCGAGATGCCTTTAAGTAGGGATGCTGTATTGAGATGGGAGATGTAGGAGATCCAGATTCATCTCCATGCAGCATCCCATTCATCTCCCAGCATCCTAACATATGAATTTCTATGAATTTATGAAAAATCGACTAAGTCCGAGATGCCTTTAAGTAGGGATGCTGTATTGAGATGGGAGATGTAGGAGATCAAGATTCATCTCCATGCAGCATCCCATTTATCTCCCAGCATCCTAACATATGAATTTCTTAGAATTTATGAAAAATCGACTAAGTCCGAGATGCCTTTAAGTAGGGATGCTGTATTGAGATGGGAGATGGAGAAGATCAAGATTCATCTCCATGCAGCATCCCATTCATCTCCCAGCATCCTAACATATGAATTTCTATGAATTTATGAAAAATCGAATAAGTCCGAGATGCCTTTAAGTAGGGATGCTGTATTGAGATGGGAGATGTAGGAGATCAAGATTCATCTCCATGCAGCATCCCATTCATCTCCCAGCATCCTAACATATGAATTTCTTAGAATTTATGAAAAATCGACTAAGTCCGCGATGCCTTTAAGTAGGGATGCTGTATTAAGATGGGAGATGAAGAAGATCAAGATTCATCTCCATGCAGCATCCCATTCATCTCGCAGCATCCTAACATATGTTTTTCTTAGAATTTATGAAAAATCGACTAAGTCCGAGATGCATTTAAGTAGGGATGCTGTATTAAGATGGGAGATGAAGAAGATCAAGATTCATCTCCATGCAGCATCCCATTCATCTCCCAGCATCCTAACATATGAATTTCTTAGAATTTATGAAAAATCGACTAAGTCCGAGATGGCTTTAAGTAGGGATGCTGTATTAAGATGGGAGATGTAGGAGATCAAGATGCATCTCCATGCAGCATCCCATTTATCTCCCAGCATCCTAACATATGAATTTATATGAATTTATGAAAAATCGACTAAGTCCGAGATGGCTTTAAGTAGGGATGCTGTATTAAGATGGGAGATGTAGGAGATCAAGATTCATCTCCATGCAGCATCCCATTCATCTCCCAGCATCCTAACATATGAATTTCTATGAATTTATGAAAAATCGACTAAGTCCGAGATGGCTTTAAGTAGGGATGCTGTATTGAGATGAGAGATGTAGGAGATCAAGATTCATCTCCATGCAGCATCCCATTCATCTCGCAGCATCCTAACATATGAATTTCTATGAATTTATGAAAAATCGACTAAGTCCGAGATGCCTTTAAGTAGGGATGCTGTATTGAGACGGGAGATGTAGGAGATCAATATTCATCTGCATGCAGCATCCCATTCATCTCGCAGCATCCTAACATATGAATTTCTATGAATTTATGAAAAATCGACTAAGTCCGAGATGCCTTGAAGTAGGGATGCTGTATTGAGATGGGAGATGTAGGAGATCAAGATTCATCTCCATGCAGCATCCCATTCATCTCCCAGCATCCTAACATATGAATTTCTATGAATTTATGAAAAATCGACTATGCCTAAGATGGGAGATGCCTTTAAGTAGGGATGCTATTCCGAAACATGTATTCCGTAAGAAGTTTTCTTTTTGACAATATTCTTCAATGTCATCGTGTTTACAAGATGCGGGTTCAGTTCTTCAAAAAGCATAAAGAAAACCAATGAACCAATTTTTTTATTATTCTAGTTTTAAAAAGAATTGTTCTCTCTAGTCGTTATTCAAAATTTAGTCATGTTTCTTTCACATCATCGAAATATTATTGGCACATTCACGCAGAAAGAAACAACGTGTTCTAAATATTGTTTGTGAACTATTGTCAAATAATAAATTCCTTTTTCGTTCAACTGACATTTTGGGAAGCAGGACAGAAGATGTCCATCTTGTACGATGTACCTGCCGCAAAAAACGACGCCATTTTGTAGACTCATTTCTACGGTCAAAAAAAGCAGACGTAACAAGTTACTCTCAAGGAAAAATAAAAAGTTTGGTGAAGAAAATGGCTTATAATCTGATGAATGCAAGTGAGGATCTGTTCGGATCGGCGGACTCCGAACAAGGAGCGAATTTCGGAAACGTAGCTGCCGAACAGTGGACGGAATCAGAGTACAATGATTTGGTCCACGGGCTTCGAGCAATTTTGCCAGCAGAGGACGTGCTAAATGCAGATGCCCGGCTGCAGGAAATAGACTGGGCTCGCGTCGCTGTCGGCAACCGTACGGCCGAAGAAGCAAAGAGCGCTACTAAAATGTTGTTGCAGACCATAAACATGCATCGGACGCTGGACGAAATGCTCTGCATCGTGCAGAAGAAAGGAGTCCGGGAGTGTTTGGGCAAGACGCCGAAAACAACCCCACAAGAAATGCAACAATATTCGTAAGTCTTAAATAATCAACCAAAAGGTTCCTTTGTTTTCATTGACTGTATTGTTTGTTTTGTTTTGTTTATTTCTAGCCACCAGAACCAAACCAAAACAACATACAACAAGAAAGCAAACCGAACCATAACACCTTACAATATTTTTACAAAACAACACAGCACCTTAAATCTGACTTGCGCCGACCGGAAAAAGCTGTGGAAGCATGCTGATCCTGCCACGAAACTGCCTTATATCATCGAAGCATCGCGTTCGGAAAACCACCGGCTTACAAAGGAAGAAAAGCGGCTGTTTGACGAGGCAAACGGAAAGCCCCAATCCGTTCCGCTCACTACAATCGATTACTTCGTCGCAAAGTACGGACAACAAAAACCACCATATACCGCAGCGAGGTGTCACCGGGCTGCAAGGAAGCGATTCCACCGACTGCCGACAGTCCGCAAAGCAGCATTCGAGAAAGAACACCAGGACGCCCTGATAAGATACATCACCGAACTTATGGCGTATATTGATACATGTTCATCTTTTCAGATGCAGGCGGAGTGGGACGAGCTGGATCGGTACATGCAGGCTGTGCTAACGAAAACTCAAGTGGTGGACGAAGACCAGGAAAGTTGCAGCACCGGTGATTTCGACGGCTTGCCGATTGCGGAGTCGACGGCGCTGGACGATGCAACCCTTTTTGGCTGTTTGGATCAACGCAACAGGGGTGCGAAACGAAGGAAACCGGACAATTCATCGTCGTCGTCAAGCGTCCACTCGCTCAATCTATTTTAATAGGAAAAATTAATTTAACTTTATTAGTGCATGCCTTTAATTAATTTAATGCATGCAATAAAATAAATTAATGCATGTAAATGTAGACATAGCTTATTTTTAATGCATGCAAATAAACAAACATCACATATTAAACATTCGTTTTCAAGTTATTTATGCAAAGGCTTCATTTTCGCTGGATTCGTTACTCGCATTATTTATTTCGCTATCGCTGGCTCTCGATGTTTATGATGACTTTTATTACATGCACGATTTAACTCACATATTGGGTTTCGTTTGAGTTTGATGTTAGCCCGAAACTTTTGCAGGAAAAATTTGATCATCATAGTCGTGAACATCACCCGGCAGTTAGCAAATCTGCCGTCGAGTAAAATTCGTGTAAATGTTCTATCAGCCATAATAAAAAAACGGCTGACATAGTCAAGCTGCAATAAACATACTTGTGTTTTGTTGAAAACTATCCTCGAACGAAAGAATTTACTAAAAACACAAAATGCGTTTCCTGAGCGAGTATCTATAAAGAGCAAGTATCTACGAAAATAAAACTCAATTAAAATTAATGCAAGGAAAGAAAAGACTTTCAACGATTAGACGCTCGTATTCAAGCAATTTGAGCTTTGGCTTCATTTTTCCTTGCTTCGATACTCGCACTCGTTGAATTCACTCTCGCTGGCTCTCGTGATTTATTTTGCTGTTTTATTTCACGTTTCACACGCGCTTCATGCACGATTTCACTCATTTTTCACGCCAAAAATGTTACAAAGTTCGCCCTCGTTTAATATTTTTAAACGGAATGGTTAACAGCTATGCGAGATATGTCTTACTTGATGGGCTGTGACCGTTAACGCTTAGATCTTGTTCACCATCGGTCCATTTTGTTACATGAGCTACAAGTTTTGCTTTAACTTGAAAGCGAACAGATGATGTCTCGGTTTGCTGTTCCAGCAGAAGTTTTATCATTTAAAACGCCTGTGAAACACGAGCTAGTATTGTACCCATCGTGTCAGCAAGTACAAAATGTTGCACACAGGTATAGTTTTAGCGCACTTTTCATGGAAACAGGTAACGAAAGATTAATTTTTGATTGGAATATTGGCAGGCAGGTATATAGTTAAACGAAAAGTACAACTCATTTTTACTCCCGTCCCGAACGAAACAGTTTTGGAAACATATGTTGTATGCAGCCGATCATCACGCGCGAGGTTGGTTTTTATTTGTACTCGCATAAAATGCGCCTTATGGCAACTCCAGAAAACATGATTATATTTTGTTTTTGTAATTTATGCCGTAAAAGATAATAACAACCTTTCTGAAACTGTGCCTAGCAAGGCGCTCGGTTGTATACAGCCATAACGATAATTCATCATTCAGGTACCTTATTCTGCCATGCCAAGAGTACACCGCGATCGGTCAACGACCCAAACGACCGATTAGCCGTCAAGGGAAAAAAAAAATTTGTTGCGAAAAATTCTGGTGCAAAAGCTCCGAATGAACCTTGGTAACTATAACCATTGTTATGACGGCGACGCCGTGGAAGAACAGGTGATGTAATAACCAAGTCATTCTAACGGATTCTCTTTCTCCGAATTCAAGCAACGAAAGTAGGGCACGCACGGTCATTGACCCAGATTTAGCAAATACGATAGTTGAAGGACGGACTCCAGAGGCATTAAACGAGCGAAAGAGAGAGCATGCTACGGCATCGCGCCAGCACAACCGAGAAGGAGAGTGCAGCAGAGTAACGTTCGCTCTCACACTGTGTCGGGTTTTGCCACAAGAACTGGCGTGCGTGAGCGAGACAACGCATGAGCCAGACGAGCGTGCGAACAGAAACGTTGGAAACTCCGCACATTTGCAAACACAGTAGAACCGTATGAGGTTAATAGTTTGTGAGAAAACTTTGTATTCTTTTAAAAATAAATGTAATGTTCTATTTTAATTGGACTATGAAACAAATACATCCGTCTAGAATGTTACACATAATTTCTTGGCGTACGATCAAGTTTGTTCAAGGCAAGCTTTATACGTATTTAATTCCATTTCGGCGGATTTCCTCCAACTGCCTCATAGTGCATCTGTTACAGCATGTGCGAGCTTCGACTTCATAGCAGACACACTCTGGCGCACCTGGCTTTCTGCTCCGTGTGCCAGAAAGAGAACGTAAACGCAAAGTCGAAATCTGCGAGTAAACTATACGGGTTGCTGTATGGTTACTGGCTGCGGTGAACTCGGCGCAAACGTTTGACGGCTAATATTTTGAGAAAAAATAAACATTTTTTAACTTAGTCATCGCCATATTCGCCTCTTTCACTGCCTCATTTTCTTTCACTTATGGTAAAGATAAAAAAGAATCCAATGTACCGGATTATTTCTGCTTATAAAAACAAATACAAGCTTTCTAAATCTTTGCCCAGCTAACCGCTCGGTTACATACTGCCCGTGCGATAATTCATGAAAAGTACCATGCACTGGATAGCCAAGTGTGCGCCACTGTTGAAGACATGCATGAGCCGTTAGCAAGAATTAAACAACAGCCCGATCGTTTTTCACTTCGCTTAGTTACACCTTTTAAAGAGACTGCCCTTGAAATATAAAGTTGGTTTCAGGGTCAGGGTCAATCGATGTACACCATTCGTTGCTGGAATTCGAAGGAAAAAGAACCGCTACTTGACTGGCGCGTCACCGTTATCTCATTGGTGGCATTGAAATTGCAGGAGAAACCAGTTCGGAACTGTTGCATACCGGTTGTGGCGCACTTGGCGCATACGTATGGCTACTCGTATTCGGGGGAAAATTACCCGTTGGTTAAACTTGGTCATGGTCATATTCCCCTCTGTTACTTTTTCCTTTTCCCACATTAGTGATAAAGATCGCCCTTGAAAACCATTTCGTTACTGTAGAACACCGACGATAAGGCAATTATGCATGGTAAATTGATAAACACGTATCTCGTTCACTATTTTTGTCACTCATGTGCTTCGGCCATATCGCCCTTTTCGGTAGCTGAGATCAAAATTCTATACACGGACAAAATATACGCCTTGTGGCGAACAACATTTAAGCCAAACAATAAGCCTCTAGCTCGTATGCAAAAGTTTGTGCTGTTTTATCAGACGTTTTTAAATTTGAGACGCCAGTGGAACACGAGCTAAAGTTGTACCTAATTTGTTCATAAGGTTTAAGGGTACGTTTCATACAAACGGGCAGAGGCCTTCAATTAATTTTCGGCATGTTGGTACGCAGGTAAATAATTAAATAGAAAGTACGATCGTTCTAGAGATTCAGGTACGATGCTGCTAGAGATTCAGGTAGATGCTTCTATTGATTCAGGTACGTTTAAGACACAACAGTTCGCGTGGTGCGTGATCGATAGCATTCTTAGCGCTATCTTGCCCGCCCTTAATTTCAAACAATCATAGATGAGGGCAGACACCACCGATTTTGGCTTCGTTGAGCCGGTTTTCGGTACCGTAAAAAACACAACACCAAGCGTAGCTCTGGCTGCATCAAACCAATCTCGCAAAACACAACAGTTTTGGAAACGTATGCTGTATTCAGCCGATCATATCGCGCGGGGGTGGTATGCTGACGGGGGTATATAATATAACAACAATACCCGTCTGCACCAAACGATGGTTTTTGGGTTTAATTTTTTTGTTGCACACAATGACAACCTTTCAGAACTTTCATTGCCCATATCAAAGATTTTTCCCCCGTTAAGCCGGTTTTCAGTACCGTTAAAAACACAAAATCAAGCGTAGCTCAGGCTGCATCAATCCAATCTCGCGAAACAGTACTGTTTTGGAAACGTTGGAAACGAAATAGCGGCAAGTTGGTGACGAGGTAGCAAGTTGGCGTAGAAAAATTATAAACTATTCATGTTGTACCCAACAAAAAACCATACGTTGCCAAGGCGCTAGCTGGCCTGTAAAGTGGACATATGGGTGATTCAAGGTTTGTACCCAAGTATGGCCAAGAATGGTGAAAACAGGGTAAGGTACCAAGTACCATGAATAACTTCGGCTGTAGATGACCCAGCGAGACAATTGGCATATCGTTGGAAAGGTCTTAGGGAGACCTATCTACCCTGAAAGTTTCATGAGGCTGAATTGAAAGACCACGGAGATATTAGGTGATGATGGTCCAATTCGGGGACCAAGTCGCAGGAAATGGCACTTGACCAAAATCACCTTTGAAAGGTGAATACCAGCTGACCGGTGAGAGATAGCGACTTGGCGTAGAACATTCATACGTTTGGCAGGTAAAGACGCAACTTTCATTATATGGGGGCAACCCGATCAGGGTGCTCCAAGTCGGTCGTTTGGTCGGTTTATATTTTGGGCCGACCATGTGCTGTACCAGGTTGAGGTACCTTTCATGAATTATAACTCGGTCAGTTTTTCACCGAGCGACAAGTTACGCTGTGATTTGGAATGGTCTTGAGTAAAACTATTACGGAAAAATACGAACAGAAAATCAGCATGTTGGTGGGCGAAGCTATTAGTGAAACATAGAGCAACAAGGGTCCAAAAACGAATGAAATGGGACTTGAACCAAGAATAACGGCAAGTTGGAGACGAGGTAGCAAGTTGGCGTAGAATATTTATAAATTGTGCATAATATGACCAACAAAAAAGTATATGAGGACAAGGCGGTAGCTGGCCCCCAAAGTGGAGATATGGGTGATTCATGTTTTGCACCCAAGTACGAACAAGTATGGTGAAAACGGGGTAAGGTACCAAGTACCATGAATAACTTCGGCTGTAGATGGCCGAGCGAGGCAAACGGCATACCGTTGGAAAGGTCGTGGGGAGACCTATCTACCCTGAAAGTTTCATGAGGCTGAGTTGAAAGATCACGGAGATATTAGGTGATGATGGTCCAATTCGGGGACCAAGTCGCAGGAAATGGCACTTGACCAAAATCACCCTTGGAAGGTGAATACCGGCTTACCGGTAAGAGATAGCGACTTGGCGTAGAACATTCATACGTTTGGCAGGTAAAGACGCAACTTTCATTATATGGGGGCAACCCGATCAGGGTGCTCCAAGTCGGTCGTTTGGTCGGTTTATGTTTTGGGCCGACCATGTGCTGTACCAGGTTGAGGTACCTTTCATGAATTATAACTCGGTCAGTTTGCCACCGAGCGACAAGTTGCGGTGTGTTTTGGAATGGTCTTGAATAAAACTATTACGGAAAAATACGAACAGAAAATCAGCATGTTGGTGGGCGAAGCTATTAGTGAAACATAGAGCAACAAGGGTCCAAAAACGAATGAAATGGGACTTGAACCAAGAATAACGGCAAGTTGGAGACGAGGTAGCAAGTTGGCGTAGAATATTTATAAACTGTGCATAATATGACCAACAAAAAAGTATATTGGGACAAGGCGGTAGCTGGCCCCCAAAGTGGAGATATGGGTGATTCATGTTTTGCACCCAAGTACGAACAAGTATGGTGAAAACAGGGTAAGGTACCAAGTACCATTATTAACTTCGGCTGTAGATGGCCGAGCAAGACAAACGGCATACCGTTGGAAAGGTCTTGGGGAGACCTACCTACCCTGAAAGTTTCATGAGGCTGAGTTGAAAGACCACGGAGATATTAGGTGATGATGGTCCAATTCGGGGACCAAGTCGCAGGAAATGGCACTTGACCAAAACCACCCTTGAAAGGTGAATACCGGCTGACCGGTAAGAGAAAGCGACTTGGCGTAGAATATTCATACGTTTGGCAGGTATAGACGCATCTTTCATTATATGGGGGCAACCCGGTCAGGGTGCTTCAAGTCGGTCGTTTGGTCGGTTTATGTTTTGGGCCGACCACGTGGTGTACCAAATTGAGGTACCTTTCATGAATTATAACTCGGTCAGTTTTTCACCGAGCGACAAGTTACGCTGTGATTTAGATTGATTTTGAGTAAAACTATTACGGAAAAATACGAACAGAAAATCAGCATGTTGGTGGGCGAAGCTATTAGTGAAACATAGAGCAACAAGGGTCCAAAAACGAATGAAATGGGACTTGAACCAAGAATAACGGCAAGTTGGAGACGAGTTAGCAAGTTGGCGTAGAATATTTATAAACTGTGCATAATATGACCAACAAAAAAGTATATGAGGCCAAGGTGCTGGCTGGCCTCCAAAGTGGAGATATGGGCGATCCAAAGTTTGTACCCAAGTGCGAACAAGTATGGTGAAAACAGGGTAAGGTACCAAGTACCATGAATAACTTCGGCTGTAGATGGCCTAGCGAGACAATTGGCATATCGTTGGAAAGGTCTTGGGGAGACCTATCTACGCTGAAAGTTTCATGGGGCTGCGTTGAAAGACCACGGAGATTTTAGGTGATGATGGTCCAATTCGGGGACCAAGTCGCAGGAAATGGCACTTGACCAAAACCACCCTTGAAAGGTGATTACCGGCTGACCGGTAAGAGATAGCGACTTGGCGTAGAATATTCATACGTTGAGCGGGTAGAGACGCAACTTTCATTATATGGGGGCAACCCGGTCAGGGTGCTCCAAGTCGGTCGTTTGGTCGGTTTATGGTTTGGGCCGACCATGTGCTGTACCAGGTTGAGGTACCTTTCATGAATTATAACTCGGTCAGTTTTTCACCGAGCGACAAGTTTCGCTAAGTTTTGAAATGGTTTTGAGTGGAACTATTACGGAAAAATACGAGCAGAAAATCAGCATGTTGGTGGGCGAAGCTATTAGTGAAACATAGAGCAACAAGGGTTCAAAAACGAATGAAATGAGACTTGGACCAAGAATAACGGCAAGTTGGAGACGAGTTAGCAAGTTGGCGTAGAATATTTATAAACTGTGCATAATATGACCAACAAAAAAGTATATGAGGCCAAGGTGCTGGCTGGCCTCCAAAGTGGAGATATGGGCGATCCAAAGTTTGTACCCAAGTACGAACAAGTATGGAAAAAACAGGGTAAGGTACCAAGTACCATGAATAACTTCGGCTGTAGATGGCCTAGCGAGACAATTGGTATATCGTTGGGAAGGTCTTGGGGAGACCTATCTACCCTGAAAGTTTCATGAGGGTGAGTTGAAAGATCACGGAGATATTAGGTGATGATGGTCCAATTCGGGGACCAAGTCGCAGGAAATGGCACTTGACCAAAATCACCTTTGAAAGGTGAATACCGGCTGACCGGTAAGAGATAGCGACTTGGCGTAGAATATTCATACGTTGGGCGGGTCGATACGCAACTTTCCTTATATGGAAGCAACCCGGTCAGGGTGCTCCAAGTCGGTCGTTTGGTCGGTTTATGGTTTGGGCCGACCACGTGGTGTACCAGGTTGAGGTACCTTTCATGAATTATAACTCGGTCAGTTTACCACCGAGCGACAAGTTGCGGTGTGTTTTGGAACGGTCCTGAGTGGAACTATTAGGGAAAAATACGAACAGAAAATCAGCGTGTTGGTGGGCGAAGCTATTAGTGAATCATATAGCAAAATGGGTCCAAAAACGAACGAAATGGGACTTGTACCAAGAATAACGGCAAGTTGGAGAAGAGATAGCAAGTTGGCGTAGAACAATTATAAACTGTGCATGGTATGACCAACAAAAAAGTATATGTGGCCCAGGCGGTAGCTGGCCTCCAAAGTGGAGATATGGGTGATTCATGGTTTGCACCCAAGTATGGCAAAAACTGCTAGAGGTACCTTTCATGAATTATAACTCAGGCTGTATGGCACTTAGCGGGACGCTTGACTCTGGTATGGAATAGTCCTGAGTGGGACTATCAAGGAAAAATACGAACAAAAAATAACCATGTCCACGGACGAAGGTATTAGCGAAACTTAGAGCGAAATTGCGACCAAGTCGCTGGAAATGGCCCTTGAACCAAGTATACCGTCAAGGCGGTACGAGATAGCGAGTTGACGTAGAACATTTATAAGTTTGCCTTTACGAGACAAAAGTTTAGTTATATGGGGTCAACCCGCCCAGGGTTGTCCAAGTCGGTCATATGGCTGATCGAAATTTTCGACCAAGTACTGAGAAAACAGGGTAAGGTACCAAGTACCTCGAATAACTTCGGCTGTAGATGTCCGAGCGAAGCAAACGGCATAGCGTTGGAAAGGTCTTGAAGTGCTCTAAACACCCTGAAAGTATGAGAACGCTATCTGGAAAACTCGTGGAGATATTAGCGAAACATAGGGCCCAAAAGATACCAAGTCGCAGGAAATGGGCCCTCCAAGAACACCCTAAAATCCCAATTACGGCTAAGTTGCAGGCCAGCTAGCGAAGTGAAATGTTCTAGACATAACTAGAACACGTTGAAGCGCAACTTTTTGAATCAGAACTTTTTTCGATATCTGGCCCCCAAAGGGGGGATATGGGCGATCCAACGATTTTTCCAAGTTTCGGTACTTTTGACGGTATCGCTCATAGCTCCGGCTGTATGCAAGCAAATGGCAATCTAAGACATGATTTGGAAAGGTATTGAGTAGTACTAACTTACGTTAGAACACAGCGAAGCGCTATCGGTTCATGGCAAGGCCGATATAAGCAGTCAAAAATGAAAAATGTTGACAAAATGAACAAAAATTACCTTGGTACGCGAATAGCGGCCAGGGATGAAGAGGTACGAAGGTATGGTGGAATAATTATAATTAGGAATTGGTACGATCTATAAGTTTGCCGAAGACCGCAAAGCGCTCAGACCCATAGAAAGTGGCCATTTGGGCCGAACAGTGCGTGCAAAGAGGTGAAAAAGCAAAAATTGCACTTTGTGGGGCGATTTGCGGGGGGAAGGAGGGGTCGGAGGGGTAAATGTCTCATGGCCAAAAAGTCTTATCTCATCAAGATCTAAAACATTGCCGAAGACCGCAAAGCGCTAGCTCGCAATCGGAAAATCGCGATTTTGAAAATTTTCTAAGTGTTGGGCCCCCTAAGGAAAGGTAACAAAAATTACCTTTGGTCCCAATTTTGAGCATGAAGGAGTCGTTTCCGAGGCATGGTGTCTTCGGCAAAAAGTTTCATCTACTCGAGTACTTACGACTAGTCAAATAAAAAATTGAGAAACACAAACGGTATGGCTATGCCGAAGCTCGATACACCCGAAAAAATCCCAAAAAAGTCGAAAAAGTCGAAAAATGAGAAAACCCTATATTCGTACTCTACTCGAGCCCTAAATATTGAAAAGTGAAACCCGCGATCGATTTGGAACAAAAAATTGACCTAGGCAAACTTGTATGACGGTCCGCACCTTTGAAAAATCTGGTAAGTGTATTTTAGACAGACTCGGAAAAAGTCGCCCCGAGTCCCCTTACATTAAAAATCCGAAAAAGTCAAAATTGTTGAAAATGTTAAAAAGCCTCTTTTGGTGGTCTATGGCACCCCTAGATAATGAAAAGTGAGGTCCGCGGCCAATCCGGAAGAAAAAGTTAGCTAGGCAAACTTGTATGTCGGTCGATACAAAAAACGGCTCGGTGAGTGTATTTTCGACAGGCTTCAAAAAACAATCCTCTCTCCATACAATTTCAATCGATTTTAAAAATTTCGAGATAGCGCTTTGGTGTCTTCGGCAATAATGTAGAAATCGGGTTTTTAAACACATTTTACTTTTGGGTTTTTTTCGATCCGTCGCTTGGTTCGCCCGCAATCGCGAGAAAACGAAAAAACACGTTTACAAAATTCGTCCGGAATTTTGTGATCGCCGTCCATACATTTTCGATCGATTTTTAAAATTTCGAGATAGCGCTTTGGTGTCTTCGGCAATAATGTAGAAATCGGGTTTTTAAACACATTTTACTTTTGGGTTTTTTTCGATCCGACGCATAGTTCGCGCGCAATCGAGAGAAAACGGAAAAACACGTTTACAAAATTCCGGACGAATTTTGTGATCGCCGTCCATACATTTTCGATCGATTTTTAAAATTTCGAGATAGCGCTTTGGTGTCTTCGGCAATAATGTAGAAATCGGGTTTTAAAACACATTTTACTTTTGGGTTTTTTTCGATCCGTCGCTTGGTTCGCCCGCAATCGCGAGAAAACGAAAAAACACGTTTACAAAATTCCGGACGAATTTTGTGAACGCCGTCCATACATTTTCGATCGATTTTTAAAATTTCGAGATAGCGCTTTGGTGTCTTCGGCAATAATGTAGAAATCGGGTTTTTAAACACATTTTACTTTTGGGTTTTTTTCGATCCGTCGCTTGGTTCGCCCGCAATCGCGAGAAAACGAAAAAACACGTTTACAAAATTCCGGACGAATTTTGTGAACGCCGTCCATACATTTTCGATCGATTTTTAAAATTTCGAGATAGCGCTTTGGTGTCTTCGGCAATAATGTAGAAATCGGGTTTTTAAACACATTTTACTTTTGGGTTTTTTTCGATCCGTCGCTTGGTTCGCCCGCAATCGCGAGAAAACGAAAAAACACGTTTACAAAATTCGTCCGGAATTTTGTGATCGCCGTCCATACATTTTCGATCGATTTTTAAAATTTCGAGATAGCGCTTTGGTGTCTTCGGCAATAATGTAGAAATCGGGTTTTTAAACACATTTTACTTTTGGGTTTTTTTCGATCCGTCGCTTGGTTCGCCCGCAATCGCGAGAAAACGAAAAAACACGTTTACAAAATTCCGGACGAATTTTGTGAACGCCGTCCATACATTTTCGATCGATTTTTAAAATTTCGAGATAGCGCTTTGGTGTCTTCGGCAATAATGTAGAAATCGGGTTTTTAAACACATTCTACTTTTGGGTTTTTTTCGATCCGACGCATAGTTCGCGCGCAATCGAGAGAAAACGGAAAAACACGTTTACAAAATTCCGGACGAATTTTGTGATCGCCGTCCATACATTTTCGATCGATTTTTAAAATTTCGAGATAGCGCTTTGGTGTCTTCGGCAATAATGTAGAAATCGGGTTTTTAAACACATTTTACTTTTGGGTTTTTTTCGATCCGTCGCTTGGTTCGCCCGCAATCGCGAGAAAACGAAAAAACACGTTTACAAAATTCCGGACGAATTTTGTGAACGCCGTGCATACATTTTCGATCGATTTTTAAAATTTCGAGATAGCGCTTTGGTGTCTTCGGCAATAATGTAGAAATCGGGTTTTTAAACACATTTTACTTTTGGGTTTTTTTCGATCCGTCGCTTGGTTCGCCCGCAATCGCGAGAAAACGAAAAAACACGTTTACAAAATTCCGGACGAATTTTGTGATCGCCGTCCATACATTTTCGATCGATTTTTAAAATTTCGAGATAGCGCTTTGGTGTCTTCGGCAATAATGTAGAAATCGGGTTTTTAAACACATTTTACTTTTGGGTTTTTTTCGATCCGACGCTTAGTTCGCCCGCAATTGAGAGAAAACGGAAAAACACGTTTACAAAATTCCGGACGAATTTTGTGAACGCCGTCCATACATTTTCGATCGATTTTTAAAATTTCGAGATAGCGCTTTGGTGTCTTCGGCAATAATGTAGAAATCGGGTTTTTAAACACATTTTACTTTTGGGTTTTTTTCGATCCGTCGCTTGGTTCGCCCGCAATCGCGAGAAAACGAAAAAACACGTTTACAAAATTCGTCCGGAATTTTGTGATCGCCGTCCATACATTTTCGATCGATTTTTAAAATTTCGAGATAGCGCTTTGGTGTCTTCGGCAATAATGTAGAAATCGGGTTTTTAAACACATTTTACTTTTGGGTTTTTTTCGATCCGACGCATAGTTCGCGCGCAATCGAGAGAAAACGGAAAAACACGTTTACAAAATTCCGGACGAATTTTGTGATCGCCGTCCATACATTTTCGATCGATTTTTAAAATTTCGAGATAGCGCTTTGGTGTCTTCGGCAATAATGTAGAAATCGGGTTTTTAAACACATTTTACTTTTGGGTTTTTTTCGATCCGACGCTTAGTTCGCCCGCAATTGAGAGAAAACGGAAAAACACGTTTACAAAATTCGTCCGGAATTGTGTGAACGCTCTCCATACATTTTCACCTTTGGGTCGTGAATACCGGCTGACCGATAAGAGATAGCGACTTGTCGTAGAATATTTATATGTTGGACGTTGGAAGACGCAACTTTCATTATATGGGAGCAACCCGGTCAGGGTGCTCCAAGTCGGTCGTTTGGTCGGTTTATGGTTTGGGCCGACCATGTTCTGTAGCAGGTAGAGGTACCTTTCATGAATTATAACTCGGTCAGTTTGCCACCGAGCGACAAGTTGCGGTTTGATTTGGAATGGTATTGAAAGGAACTATTAAGGAAAAATACGAACAGAAAATCAGCATGTTGGTGGGCGAAGCTATTAGTGAAACATAGAGCAACAAGGGTCCAAAAACGAATGAAATGGGACTTGAACCAAGAATAACGGCAAGTTGGAGACGAGGTAGCAAGTTGGCGTAGAATATTTATAAATTGTGCATAATATGACCAACAAAAAAGTATATGGGGACAAGGCGGTAGCTGGCCGCCAAAGTGGAGATATGGGTGATTCATGTTTTGCACCCAAGTACGAACAAGTATGGTGAAAACAGGGTAAGGTACCAAGTACCATGAATAACTTCGGCTGTCGATGGCCGAGCGAGGCAAAGCGCATATCGTTGGAAAGGTCTTGGGGAGACCTATCTACCCTGAAAGTTTCATGAGGCTGAGTTGAAAGACCACGGAGATATTAGGTGATGATGGTCCAATTCGGGGACCAAGTCGCAGGAAATGGCACTTGACCAAAACCACCCTTGAAAGGTGATTACCGGCTGACCGGTAAGAGATAGCGACTTGGCGTAGAATATTCATACGTTGGGCGGGTCGATACGCAACTTTCCTTATATGGAAGCAACCCGGTCAGGGTGCTCCAAGTCGGTCGTTTGGTCGGTTTATGGTTTGGGCCGACCACGTGGTGTACCAGGTTGAGGTACCTTTCATGAATTATAACTCGGTCAGTTTACCACCGACCGACAAGTCACGGTGTGATTTAGAATGGTCTTGATTGGAACTATTACGGAAAAATACGAATAGAAAATCAGCATGTTGGTGGGCGAAGCTATTAGTGAAACATAGAGCAACAAAGGTCCAAAAACGAATGAAATGGGACTTGGACCAAGAATAGCGGCAAGTTGGATACGAGGTAGCAAGTTGGCGTAGAATATTTATAAACTGTGCATTATATGGCCAACAAAAAAGTATATGGGGACAAGGCGGTAGCTGGCCCCCAAAGTGGAGATATGGGTGATTCATGTTTTGCACCAAAGTGCGAACAAGTATGGTGAAAACAGGGTAAGGTACCAAGTACCATGAAAAACTTCGGCTGTCGATGGCCTAGCGAGACAATTGGCATATCGTTGGAAAGGTCTTGGGGAGACCTATCTACCCTGAAAGTTTCATGAGGCTGAATTGAAAGACCACGGAGATATTAGATGATGATGGTTCAATTCGGGGACCAAGTCGCAGGAAATGGCACTTGACCAAAATCACCATTGGAAGGTGAATACCGGCTTACCGGTAAGAGATAGCGACTTGGCGTAGAATATTCATACGTTTGACAGGTAAGGACGCAACTTTCATTATATGGGAGCAACCCGGTCAGGGTGCTCCAAGTCGGTCGTTTGATCGGTTTATGGTTTGGGCCGATCACGTGGTGCAAAAGGTAGAGGTACCTTTCATGAATTATAACTCGGTCAGTTTTTCACCGAGCGACAAGTTACGCTGTGATTTGGAATTGTCTTGAGTAAAACTATTACGGAAAAATACGAACAGAAAATCAGCATGTTGGTGGGCGAAGCTATTAGTGAAACATAGAGCAACAAAGGTCCAAAAACGAATGAAATGGGACTTGGACCAAGAATAGCGGCAAGTTGGAGACGAGGTAGCAAGTTGGCGTAGAATATTTATAAACTGTGCATTATATGGCCAACAAAAAAGTATATGGGGACAAGGCGGTAGCTGGCCCCCAAAGTGGAGATATGGGTGATTCATGTTTTGCACCAAAGTGCGAACAAGTATGGTGAAAACAGGGTAAGGTACCAAGTACCATGAAAAACTTCGGCTGTCGATGGCCTAGCGAGACAATTGGCATACCGTTGGAAAGGTCTTGGGGAGACCTATCTACCCTGAAAGTTTCATGAGGCTGAGTTGAAAGACCACGGAGATATTAGGTGATGATGGTCGTATTCGGGGACCAAGTCGCAGGAAATGGCACTTGACCAAAATCCCCCTTGGAAGGTGAATACCGGCTTACCGGTAAGAGATAGCGACTTGGCGTAGAATATTCATAAGTTGGGCGTGTAGAGACGCAACTTTCATTATATGGGGCCAACCCGGTCAGGGTGCTCCAAGTCGGTCGTTTGGTCGGTTTATGATTTTGGCCGACCATGTGCTGTACCAGGTAGAGTTACCTTTCATGAATTATAACTCGGTCAGTTTGCCACCGAGCGACAAGTTGCGTTGTGTTTTGGAATGATCTTAAGTGGGACTATCAGGGAAAAATACAAATAAAAAATCAGCTTGTCAATGGCCGAAGCTATTAGTGAAACATATAGCAAAATGGGTCCGAAAACGAATGAAATGGGACTTGGACCAAGAATAACTGCAAGTTGGAGAAGAGATAGTAAGTTGGCGTTGAACAATTATTTTTGGTGCATGGTATGACCAACAAAAAAGTATATGAGGCCAAGGTGCTGGCTGGCCTCCAAAGTGGAGATATGGGCGATCCAAAGTTTGTACCCAAGTACGAACAAGTATGGTGAAAACAGGGTAAGGTACCAAGTACCATGAATAACTTCGGCTGTAGATGGCCGAGCAAGACAACCGGCCTACCGTTGGAAAGGTCTTGGGGAGAGCTATCAACCCTGAAAGTTTCATGACGCTGAATTGAAAGACCACGGAGATATTAGGTGATGATGGTTCAATTCGGGGACCAAGTCGCAGGAAATGGCACTTGACCAAAATCACCCTTGGAAGGTGAATACCGGCTTACCGGTAAGAGATAGCGACTTGGCGTAGAATATTCATACGTTTGGCAGGTAAAGACGCAACTTTCATTATATGGGAGCAACCCGATCAGGGTGCTCCAAGTCGGTCGTTTGGTCGGTTTATGGTTTGGGCCGACCATGTGCTGTAGCAGGTAGAGGTACCTTTCATGAATTATAACTCGGTCAGTTTGCCACCGACCGACAAGTCACGGTGTGATTTAGAATGGTCTTGATTGGAACTATTACGGAAAAATACGAATAGAAAATCAGCATGTTGGTGGGCGAAGCTATTAGTGAAACATAGAGCAACAAGGGTCCAAAAACGAATGAAATGAGACTTGGACCAAGAATAACCGCAAGTTGTAGACGAGGTAGCAAGTTGGCGTAGAATATTTATAAACTGTGCATAATATGACCAACAAAAAAGTATATGGGGACAAGGCGGTAGCTGGCCTCCAAAGTTGAGATATGGGTGATTCATGTTTTGCACCCTAGTGCGAACAAGTATGGTGAAAACAGGGTAAGGTACCAAGTACCATGAATAACTTCGGCTGTAGATGGCCTAGCGAGACAATTGGCATTTCGTTGGAAAGGTCTTGGGGAGACCTATCTACCCTGAAAGTTTCATGAGGCTGAGTTGAAAGACCACGGAGATATTAGGTGATGATGGTCCAATTCGGGGACCAAGTCGCAGGAAATGGCACTTGACCAAAACCACCCTTGAAAGGTGATTACCGGCTGACCGGTAAGAGATAGCGACTTGGCGTAGAATATTCATACGTTGGGCGGGTCGATACGCAACTTTCCTTATATGGAAGCAACCCGGTCAGGGTGCTCCAAGTCGGTCGTTTGGTCGGTTTATGGTTTGGGCCGACCACGTGGTGTACCAGGTTGAGGTACCTTTCATGAATTATAACTCGGTCAGTTTACCACCGAGCGACAAGTTGCGGTGTGTTTTGGAACGGTCCTGAGTGGAACTATTAGGGAAAAATACGAACAGAAAATCAGCGTGTTGGTGGGCGAAGCTATTAGTGAAACATAGAGCAACAAAGGTCCAAAAACGAATGAAATGGGACTTGGACCAAGAATAGCGGCAAGTTGGAGACGAGGTAGCAAGTTGACGTAGAATATTTATAAACTGTGCATGATATGACCAACAAAAAAGTATATGGGGACAAGGCGGTAGCTGGCCTCCAAAGTTGAGATATGAGTGATTCATGTTTTGCACCCAAGTACGAACAAGTATGGTGAAAACAGGGTAAGGTACCAAGTACCATGAATAACTTCGGCTGTAGATGGCCTAGCGAGACAATTGGCATATCGTTGGAAAGGTCTTGGGGAGACCTATCTACCCTGAAAGTTTCATGACGCTGAATTGAAAGACCACGGAGATATTAGGTGATGATGGTCCAATTCGGGGACCAAGTCGCAGGAAATGGCACTTGACCTAAATCACCCTTGAAAGGTGAATACCGGCTGAACGGTAAGAGATAGCGACTTGTCTTAGAATATTTATATGTTGGACGTTGGAAGACGCAACTTTCATTATATGGGAGCAACCCGGTCAGGGTGCTCCAAGTCGGTCGTTTGGTCGGTTTATGATTTTGGCCGACCATGTGCTGTACCAGGTAGAGTTACCTTTCATGAATTATAACTCGGTCAGTTTGCCACCGAGCGACAAGTTGCGTTGTGTTTTGGAATGATCTTAAGTGGGACTATCAGGGAAAAATACAAATAAAAAATCAGCTTGTCAATGGCCGAAGCTATTAGTGAAACATATAGCAAAATGGGTCCGAAAACGAATGAAATGGGACTTGTACCAAGAATAACGGCAAGTTGGAGAAGAGATAGCAAGTTGGCGTAGAACAATTATAAACTGTGCATGGTATGACCAACAAAAAAGTATATGTGGCCCAGGCGGTAGCTGGCCTCCAAAGTGGAGATATGGGTGATTCATGGTTTGCACCCAAGTATGGCAAAAACTGGTAGAGGTACCTTTCATGAATTATAACTCAGGCTGTATGGCACTTAGCGGGACGCTTGACTCTGGTATGGAATAGTCCTGAGTGGGACTATCAAGGAAAAATACGAACAAAAAATAACCATGTCCACGGACGAAGGTATTAGCGAAACTTAGAGCGAAATTGCGACCAAGTCGCTGGAAATGGCCCTTGAACCAAGTATACCGTCAAGGCGGTACGAGATAGCGAGTTGACGTAGAACATTTATAAGTTTGCCTTTACGAGACAAAAGTTTAGTTATATGGGGTCAACCCGCCCAGGGTTGTCCAAGTCGGTCATATGGCTGATCGAAATTTTCGACCAAGTACTGAGAAAACAGGGTAAGGTACCAAGTACCTCGAATAACTTCGGCTGTAGATGTCCGAGCGAAGCAAACGGCATAGCGTTGGAAAGGTCTTGAAGTGTTCTAAACACCCTGAAAGTATGAGAACGCTATCTGGAAAACTCGTGGAGATATTAGCGAAACATAGGGCCCAAAAGATACCAAGTCGCAGGAAATGGGCCCTCCAAGAACACCCTAAAATCCCAATTACGGCTAAGTTGCAGGCCAGCTAGCGAAGTGAAATGTTCTAGACATAACTAGAACACGTTGAAGCGCAACTTTTTGAATCAGAACTTTTTTCGATATCTGGCCCCCAAAGGGGGGATATGGGCGATCCAACGATTTTTCCAAGTTTCGGTACTTTTTACGGTATCGCTCATAGCTCCGGCTGTATGCAAGCAAATGGCAATCTAAGACATGATTTGGAAAGGTATTGAGTAGTACTAACTTACGTTAGAACACAGCGAAGCGCTATCGGTTCATGGCAAGGCCGATATAAGCAGTCAAAAATGAAAAATGTTGACAAAATGAACAAAAATTACCTTGGTACGCGAATAGTGGCCAGGGATGAAGAGGTACGAAGGTGGTGGGGAATAATTAAAATTAGGAATTGGTACGATCTATAAGTTTGCCGAAGACCGCAAAGCGCTCAGACCCATAGAAAGTGGCCATTTGGGCCGAACAGTGCGTGCAAAGAGGTGAAAAAGCAAAAATTGCACTTTGGGGGGCGATTTGCGGGGGGAAGGAGGGGTCGGAGGGGTAAATGTCTCATGGCCAAAAAGTCTTATCTCATCAAGATCTAAAACATTGCCGAAGACCGCAAAGCGCTAGCTCGCAATCGAAAAATCGCGATTTTGAAAATTTTCTAAGTGTTGGGCCCCCTAAAGAAAAGTAACAAAAATCACCTTTGGCCCCAATTTTGAGCATGAAGGAGTCGTTTCCGAGGCATGGTGTCTTCGGCAAAAAGTTTCATCTACTCGAGTACTTACGACTAGTCAAATAAAAAATTGAGAAACACAAACGGTATGGCTATGCCGAAGCTCGATACACCCGAAAAAATCAAAAAAAAGTCGAAAATGTCGAAAAATGAGAAAACCCTATATTCGTACTCTACTCGAGCCCTAAATATTGAAAAGTGAAACCCGCGATCGATTTGGAACAAAAAATTGACCTAGGCAAAAATGTATGACGTTCCGCACCTTTGAAAAATCTGGTAAGTGTATTTTAGACAGACTCGAAAAAAGTCGCCCCGAGTCCCCTTACGTTGAAAATCCGAAAAAGTCGAAATTGTTGAAAATGTTAAAAAGCCTCTTTTGGTGGTCCATGGCACCACTAGATATTGAAAAGTGAGGTCCGCGGCCAATCCGGAAGAAAAAGTTAGCTAGGCAAACTTGTATGTCGGTCGATACAAAAAACGGCTCGGTGAGTGTATTTTCGACAGGCTTCAAAAAACAATCCTTTCTCCATACAATTTCAATCGATTTTTAAAATTTCGAGATAGCGCTTTAGTGTCTTCGGCAATAATGTAGAAATCGGGTTTTTAAACACATTTTACTTTTGGGTTTTTTTCGATCCGTCGCTTGGTTCGCCCGCAATCGCGAGAAAACGAAAAAACACGTTTACAAAATTCCGGACGAATTTTGTGAACGCCGTCCATACATTTTCGATCGATTTTTAAAATTTCGAGATAGCGCTTTGGTGTCTTCGGCAATAATGTAGAAATCGGGTTTTTAAACACATTTTACTTTTGGGTTTTTTTCGATCCGACGCATAGTTCGCGCGCAATCGAGAGAAAACGGAAAAACACGTTTACAAAATTCCGGACGAATTTTGTGATCGCCGTCCATACATTTTCGATCGATTTTTAAAATTTCGAGATAGCGCTTTGGTGTCTTCGGCAATAATGTAGAAATCGGGTTTTTAAACACATTTTACTTTTGGGTTTTTTTCGATCCGACGCATAGTTCGCGCGCAATCGAGAGAAAACGGAAAAACACGTTTACAAAATTCCGGACGAATTTTGTGATCGCCGTCCATACATTTTCGATCGATTTTTAAAATTTCGAGATAGCGCTTTGGTGTCTTCGGCAATAATGTAGAAATCGGGTTTTTAAACACATTTTACTTTTGGGTTTTTTTCGATCCGACGCATAGTTCGCGCGCAATCGAGAGAAAACGGAAAAACACGTTTACAAAATTCCGGACGAATTTTGTGATCGCCGTCCATACATTTTCGATCGATTTTTAAAATTTCGAGATAGCGCTTTGGTGTCTTCGGCAATAATGTAGAAATCGGGTTTTTAAACACATTTTACTTTTGGGTTTTTTTCGATCCGACGCTTAGTTCGCCCGCAATTGAGAGAAAACGAAAAAACACGTTTACAAAATTCGTCCGGAATTTTGTGAACGCCATCCATACATTTTCGATCGATTTTTAAAATTTCGAGATAGCGCTTTGGTGTCTTCGGCAATAATGTAGAAATCGGGTTTTTAAACACATTTTACTTTTGGGTTTTTTTCGATCCGACGCTTAGTTCGCCCGCAATTGAGAGAAAACGGAAAAACACGTTTACAAAATTCGTCCGGAATTTTGTGAACGCTCTCCATACATTTTCACCTTTGGGTCGTGAATACCGGCTGACCGATAAGAGATAGCGACTTGTCGTAGAATATTTATATGTTGGACGTTGGAAGACGCAACTTTCATTTTATGGGAGCAACCCGGTCAGGGTGCTCCAAGTCGGTCGTTTGGTCGGTTTATGTTTTGGGCCGACCATGTGCTGTACCAGGTTGAGGTACCTTTCATGAATTATAACTCGGTCAGTTTTTCACCGAGCGACAAGTTACGCTGAGATTTGGAATGGTCTTGAGTAAAACTATTACGGAAAAATACGAACAGAAAATCAGCATGTTGGTGGGCGAAGCTATTAGCGAAACATGGAGCAACAAGGGTCCAAAAACGAATGAAATGGGACTTGGACCAAGAATAACTGCAAGTTGGAGAAGAGATAGCAAGTTGGCGTAGAACAATTATATTTGGTGCATGGTATGACCAACCAAAAAGTATATGAGGCCAAGGTGCTGGCTGGCCTCCAAAGTGGAGATATGGGCGATCCAAAGTTTGTACCCAAGTACGAACAAGTATGGAAAAAACAGGGTAAGGTACCAAGTACCATTAATAACTTCGGCTGTAGATGGCCGAGCAAGACAAACGGCATACCGTTGGAAAGGTCTTGGGGAGACCTATCTACCCTGAAAGTTTCATGAGGCTGAGTTGAAAGACCACGGAGATATTAGGGGATGATGGTCCAATTCGGGGACCAAGTCGCAGGAAATGGCACTTGACCAAAACCACCCTTGAAAGGTGATTACCGGCTGACCGGTAAGAGATAGCGACTTGGCGTAGAATATTCATACGTTGGGCGGGTATAGACGCAAATTTCATTATATGGGAGCAACCCGATCAGGGTGCTCCAAGTCGGTCGTTTGGTCGGTATATGATTTGGGCCGACCATGTGCTGTACCAGGTAGAGGTACCTTTCATGAATTATAACTCGGTCAGTTTGCCACCGAGCGACAAGTTGCGGTGTGTTTTGGAATGGTCCTGAGTGGAACTATTAAGGAAAAATACGAACAGAAAATCAGCATGTTGGTGGGCGAAGCTATTAGTGAAACATAGAGCAACAAGGGTCCAAAAACGAATGAAATGGGACTTGAACCAAGAATAACGGCAAGTTGGAGACGAGGTAGCAAGTTGGCGTAGAATATTTATAAACTGTGCATAATATGACCAACAAAAAAGTATATGGGGACAAGGCGGTAGCTGGCCCCCAAAGTGGAGATATGGGTGATTCATGTTTTGCACCCAAGTACGAACAAGTATGGTGAAAACAGGGTAAGGTACCAAGTACCATGAATAACTTCGGCTGTGGATGGCCTAGCGAGGCAAATCACATACCGTTGGAAAGGTCTTGGGGAGACCTATCTACCCTGAAAGTTTCATGAGGCTGAGTTGAAAGACCACGGAGATATTAGGTGATGATGGTCCAATTCGGGGACCAAGTCGCAGGAAATGGCACTTGACCAAAATCACCTTTGAAAGGTGAATACCGGCTGACCGGTAAGAGATAGCGACTTGGCGTAGAATATTCATACGTTGGGTGGGTATAGACGCAAATTTCATTATATGGGAGCAACCCGATCAGGGTGCTGCAAGTCGGTCGTTTGGTCGGTTTATGTTTTGGGCCGACCATGTGCTGTACCAGGTAGAGGTACCTTTCATGAATTATAACTCGGTCAGTTTGCCACCGAGCGACAAGTTGCGGGGTGTTTTGGAATGATTTTGAGTGGAACTATCAAGGAAAAATAAAAATAGAAAATCAGCTTGTCCATGGCCGAAGCTATTAGTGAATCATATAGCAAAATGGGTCCAAAAACGAACGAAATGGGACTTGGACCAAGAATAACGGCAAGTTGGAGAAGAGATAGCTAGTTGGCGTAGAACAATTATAAACTGTGCATGGTATGACCAACAAAAAAGTATATGTGGCCCAGGCGGTAGCTGGCCTCCAAAGTGGAGATATGGGTGATTCATGGTTTGCACCCAAGTATGGCAAAAACTGGTAGAGGTACCTTTCATGAATTATAACTCAGGCTGTATGGCACTTAGCGGGACGCTTGACTCTGGTATGTAATAGTCCTGAGTGGGACTATCAAGGAAAAATACGAACAAAAAATAACCATGTCCACGGACGAAGGTATTAGCGAAACTTAGAGCGAAATTGCGACCAAGTCGCTGGAAATGGCCCTTGAACCAAGTATACCGTCAAGGCGGTACGAGATAGCGAGTTGACGTAGAACATTTATAAGTTTGCCTTTACGAGACAAAAGTTTAGTTATATGAGGTCAACCCGCCCAGGGTTGTCCAAGTCGGTCATATGGCTGATCGAAATTTTCGACCAAGTACTGAGAAAACAGGGTAAGGTACCAAGTACCTCGAATAACTTCGGCTGTAGATGTCCGAGCGAAGCAAACGGCATAGCGTTGGAAAGGTCTTGAAGTGCTCTAAACACCCTGAAAGTATGAGAACGCTATCTGGAAAACTCGTGGAGATATTAGCGAAACATAGGGCCCAAAAGATACCAAGTCGCAGGAAATGGGCCCTCCAAGAACACCCTAAAATCCCAATTACGGCTAAGTTGCAGGCCAGCTAGCGAAGTGAAATGTTCTAGACATAACTAGAACACGTTGATGCGCAACTTTTTGAATCAGAACTTTTTTCGATATCTGGCCCCCAAAGGGGGGATATGGGCGATCCAACGATTTTTCCAAGTTTCGGTACTTTTTACGGTATCGCTCATAGCTCCGGCTGTATGCAAGCAAATGGCAATCTAAGACATGATTTGGAAAGGTATTGAGTAGTACTAACTTACGTTAGAACACAGCGAAGCGCTATCGGTTCATGGCAAGGCCGATATAAGCAGTCAAAAATGAAAAATGTTGACAAAATGAACAAAAATTACCTTGGTACGCGAATAGCGGCCAGGGATGAAGAGGTACGAAGGTATGGTGGAATAATTATAATTAGGAATTGGTACGATCTATAAGTTTGCCGAAGACCGCAAAGCGCTCAGACCCATAGAAAGTGGCCATTTGGGCCGAACAGTGCGTGCAAAGAGGTGAAAAAGCAAAAATTGCACTTTGTGGGGCGATTTGCGGGGGGAAGGAGGGGTCGGAGGGGTAAATGTCTCATGGCCAAAAAGTCTTATCTCATCAAGATCTAAAACATTGCCGAAGACCGCAAAGCGCTAGCTCGCAATCGGAAAATCGCGATTTTGAAAATTTTCTAAGTGTTGGGCCCCCTAAGGAAAAGTAACAAAAATCACCTTTGGCCCCAATTTTGAGCATGAAGGAGTCGTTTCCGAGGCATGGTGTCTTCGGCAAAAAGTTTCATCTACTCGAGTACTTACGACTAGTCAAATAAAAAATTGAGAAACACAAACGGTATGGCTATGCCGAAGCTCGATACACCCGAAAAAATCCCAAAAAAGTCGAAAATGTCGAAAAATGAGAAAACCCTATATTCGTACTCTACTCGAGCCCTAAATATTGAAAAGTGAAACCCGCGATCGATTTGGAACAAAAAATTGACCTAGGCAAACTTGTATGACGGTCCGCACCTTTGAAAAATCTGGTAAGTGTATTTTAGACAGACTCGAAAAAAGTCGCCCCGAGTCCCCTTACGTTGAAAATCCGAAAAAGTCGAAATTGTTGAAAATGTTAAAAAGCCTCTTTTGGTGGTCCATGGCACCCCTAGATAATGAAAAGTGAGGTCCGCGGCCAATCCGGAAGAAAAAGTTAGCTAGGCAAACTTGTATGTCGGTCGATACAAAAAACGGCCCGGTGAGTGTATTTTCGACAGGCTTCAAAAAACAATCCTCTCTCCATACAATTTCAATCGATTTTAAAAATTTCGAGATAGCGCTTTGGTGTCTTCGGCAATAATGTAGAAATCGGGTTTTTAAACACATTTTACTTTTGGGTTTTTTTCGATCCGTCGCTTGGTTCGCCCGCAATCGCGAGAAAACGAAAAAACACGTTTACAAAATTCGTCCGGAATTTTGTGATCGCCGTCCATACATTTTCGATCGATTTTTAAAATTTCGAGATAGCGCTTTGGTGTCTTCGGCAATAATGTAGAAATCGGGTTTTTAAACACATTTTACTTTTGGGTTTTTTTCGATCCGACGCATAGTTCGCGCGCAATCGAGAGAAAACGGAAAAACACGTTTACAAAATTCCGGACGAATTTTGTGATCGCCGTCCATACATTTTCGATCGATTTTTAAAATTTCGAGATAGCGCTTTGGTGTCTTCGGCAATAATGTAGAAATCGGGTTTTTAAACACATTTTACTTTTGGGTTTTTTTCGATCCGACGCTTAGTTCGCGCGCAATCGAGAGAAAACGGAAAAACACGTTTACAAAATTCTGGACGAATTTTGTGAACGCCGTCCATACATTTTCGATCGATTTTTAAAATTTCGAGATAGCGCTTTGGTGTCTTCGGCAATAATGTAGAAATCGGGTTTTTAAACACATTTTACTTTTGGGTTTTTTTCGATCCGACGCTTAGTTCGCGCGCCATTGAGAGAAAACGGAAAAACACGTTTACAAAATTCGTCCGGAATTTTGTGAACGCTCTCCATACATTTTCACCTTTGGGTCGTGAATACCGGCTGACCGATAAGAGATAGCGACTTATCGTAGAATATTTATATGTTGGACGTTGGAAGACGCAACTTTCATTATATGGGAGCAACCCGGTCAGGGTGCTCCAAGTCGGTCGTTTGGTCGGTTTATGGTTTGGGCCGACCATGTGCTGTAGCAGGTAGAGGTACCTTTCATGAATTATAACTCGGTCAGTTTGCCACCGACCGACAAGTCACGGTGTGATTTAGAATGGTCTTGATTGGAACTATTACGGAAAAATACGAATAGAAAATCAGCGTGTTGGTGGGCGAAGCTATTAGTGAAACATAGAGCAACAAGGGTCCAAAAACGAATGAAATGGGACTTGAACCAAGAATAACGGCAAGTTGGAGACGAGGTAGCAAGTTGGCGTAGAATATTTATAAACTGTGCATTATATGGCTAACAAAAAAGTATATGGGGACAAGGCGGTAGCTGGCCCCCAAAGTGGAGATATGGGTGATTCATGTTTTGCACCCAAGTACGAACAAGTATGGTGAAAACAGGGTAAGGTACCAAGTACCATGAATAACTTCGGCTGTCGATGGCCGAGCGAGGCAAAGCGCATATCGTTGGAAAGGTCTTGGGGAGACCTATCTACCCTGAAAGTTTCATGAGGCTGAGTTGAAAGACCACGGAGATATTAGGTGATGATGGTCCAATTCGGGGACCAAGTCGCAGGAAATGGCACTTGACCAAAACCACCCTTGAAAGGTGAATACCGGCTGACCGGTAAGAGATAGCGACTTGGCGTAGAATATTCATACGTTGGGCGGGTCGAGACGCAACTTTCCTTATATGGAAGCAACCCGGTCAGGGTGCTCCAAGTCGGTCGTTTGGTCGGTTTATGGTTTGGGCCGACCACGTGGTGTACCAGGTTGAGGTACCTTTCATGAATTATAACTCGGTCAGTTTACCACCGAGCGACAAGTTGCGGTGTGTTTTGGAATGGTCCTGAGTGGAGCTATTAGGGAAAAATACGAACAGAAAATCAGCGTGTTGGTGGGCGAAGCTATTAGTGAAACATAGAGCAACAAGGGTCCAAAAACGAATGAAATGGGACTTGAACCAAGAATAACGGCAAGTTGGAGACGAGGTAGCAAGTTGGCGTAGAATATTTATAAACTGTGCATGGTATGACCAACAAAAAAGTATATGGGGACAAGGCGGTAGCTGGCCCCCAAAGTGGAGATATGGGTGATTCATGTTTTGCACCCAAGTACGAACAAGTATGGTGAAAACAGGGTAAGGTACCAAGTACCATGAATAACTTCGGCTGTGGATGGCCTAGCGAGGCAAATCACATACCGTTGGAAAGGTCTTGGGGAGACCTATCTACCCTGAAAGTTTCATGAGGCTGAGTTGAAAGACCACGGAGATATTAGGTGATGATGGTCCAATTCGGGGACCAAGTCGCAGGAAATGGCACTTGACCAAAATCACCTTTGAAAGGTGAATACCGGCTGACCGGTAAGAGATAGCGACTTGGCGTAGAATATTCATACGTTGGGTGGGTATAGACGCAAATTTCATTATATGGGAGCAACCCGATCAGGGTGCTGCAAGTCGGTCGTTTGGTCGGTTTATGTTTTGGGCCGACCATGTGCTGTACCAGGTAGAGGTACCTTTCATGAATTATAACTCGGTCAGTTTGCCACCGAGCGACGAGTTGCGGGGTGTTTTGGAATGGTTTTGAGTGGAACTATCAAGGAAAAATAAAAATAGAAAATCAGCTTGTCCATGGCCGAAGCTATTAGTGAATCATATAGCAAAATGGGTCCAAAAACGAACGAAATGGGACTTGTACCAAGAATAACGGCAAGTTGGAGAAGAGATAGCAAGTTGGCGTAGAACAATTATAAACTGTGCATGGTATGACCAACAAAAAAGTATATGTGGCCCAGGCGGTAGCTGGCCTCCAAAGTGGAGATATGGGTGATTCATGGCTTGCACCCAAGTATGGCAAAAACTGGTAGAGGTACCTTTCATGAATTATAACTCAAGCTGTATGGCACTTAGCGGGACGCTTGACTCTGGTATGGAATAGTCCTGAGTGGGACTATCAAGGAAAAATACGAACAAAAAATAACCATGTCCACGGACGAAGGTATTAGCGAAACTTAGAGCGAAATTGCGACCAAAACGCTGGAAATGGCCCTTGAACCAAGTATACCGTCAAGGCGGTACGAGAAAGCGAGTTGACGTAGAACATTTATAAGTTTGCCTTTACGAGACAAAAGTTTAGTTATATGGGGCCAACCCGCCCAGGGTTGTCCAAGTCGGTCATATGGCTGATCGAAATTTTCGACCAAGTACTGAGAAAACAGGGTAAGGTACCAAGTACCTCGAATAACTTCGGCTGTAGATGTCCGAGCGAAGCAAACGGCATAGCGTTGGAAAGGTCTTGAAGTGCTATAAACACCCTGAAAGTATGAGAACGCTATCTGGAAAACTCGTGGAGATATTAGAGAAACATAGGGCCCAAAAGATACCAAGTCGCAGGAAATGGGCCCTCCAAGAACACCCTAAAATCCCAATTACGGCTAAGTTGCAGGCCAGCTAGCGAAGTGAAATGTTCTAGACATAACTAGAACACGTTGATGCGCAACTTTTTGAATAAGAACTTTTTTCGATATCTGGCCCCCAAAGGGGGGATATGGGCGATCCAACGATTTTTCCAAGTTTCGGTACTTTTTACGGTATCGCTCATAGCTCCGGCTGTACGCAAGCAAATGGCAACCTAAGATATGATTTGGAAAGGTAAAGAGTAGTACTAACTTACGTTAGAACACAGCGAAGCGCTATCGGTTCATGGCAAGGCCGATATAAGCAGTCAAAAATGAAAAATGTTGACAAAATGAACAAAAATTACCTTGGTACGCGAATAGTGGCCAGGGATGAAGAGGTACGAAGGTGGTGGGGAATAATTAAAATTAGGAATTGGTACGATCTATAAGTTTGCCGAAGACCGCAAAGCGCTCAGACCCATAGAAAGTGGCCATTTGGGCCGAACAGTGCGTGCAAAGAGGTGAAAAAGCAAAAATTGCACTTTGGGGGGCGATTTGCGGGGGGAAGGAGGGGTCGGAGGGGTAAATGTCTCATGGCCAAAAAGTCTTATCTCATCAAGATCTAAAACATTGCCGAAGACCGCAAAGCGCTAGCTCGCAATCGAAAAATCGCGATTTTGAAAATTTTCTAAGTGTTGGGCCCCCTAAAGAAAAGTAACAAAAATCACCTTTGGCCCCAATTTTGAGCATGAAGGAGTCGTTTCCGAGGCATGGTGTCTTCGGCAAAAAGTTTCATCTACTCGAGTACTTACGACTAGTCAAATAAAAAATTGAGAAACACAAACGGTATGGCTATGCCGAAGCTCGATACACCCGAAAAAATCAAAAAAAAGTCGAAAATGTCGAAAAATGAGAAAACCCTATATTCGTACTCTACTCGAGCCCTAAATATTGAAAAGTGAAACCCGCGATCGATTTGGAACAAAAAATTGACCTAGGCAAAAATGTATGACGTTCCGCACCTTTGAAAAATCTGGTAAGTGTATTTTAGACAGACTCGAAAAAAGTCGCCCCGAGTCCCCTTACGTTGAAAATCCGAAAAAGTCGAAATTGTTGAAAATGTTAAAAAGCCTCTTTTGGTGGTCCATGGCACCACTAGATATTGAAAAGTGAGGTCCGCGGCCAATCCGGAAGAAAAAGTTAGCTAGGCAAACTTGTATGTCGGTCGATACAAAAAACGGCTCGGTGAGTGTATTTTCGACAGGCTTCAAAAAACAATCCTTTCTCCATACAATTTCAATCGATTTTTAAAATTTCGAGATAGCGCTTTGGTGTCTTCGGCAATAATGTAGAAATCGGGTTTAAAAACACATTTTACTTTTGGGTTTTTTTCGATCCGTCGCTTGGTTCGCCCGCAATCGCGAGAAAACGAAAAAACACGTTTACAAAATTCCGGACGAATTTTGTGAACGCCGTCCATACATTTTCGATCGATTTTTAAAATTTCGAGATAGCGCTTTAGTGTCTTCGGCAATAATGTAGAAATCGGGTTTTAAAACACATTTTACTTTTGGGTTTTTTTCGATCCGTCGCTTGGTTCGCCCGCAATCGCGAGAAAACGAAAAAACACGTTTACAAAATTCGTCCGGAATTTTGTGATCGCCGTCCATACATTTTCGATCGATTTTTAAAATTTCGAGATAGCGCTTTAGTGTCTTCGGCAATAATGTAGAAATCGGGTTTTTAAACACATTTTACTTTTGGGTTTTTTTCGATCCGTCGCTTGGTTCGCCCGCAATCGCGAGAAAACGAAAAAACACGTTTACAAAATTCTAGACGAATTTTGTGAACGCCGTCCATACATTTTCGATCGATTTTTAAAATTTCGAGATAGCGCTTTGGTGTCTTCGGCAATAATGTAGAAATCGGGTTTTTAAACACATTTTACTTTTGGGTTTTTTTCGATCCGTCGCTTAGTTCGCCCGCAATTGAGAGAAAACGGAAAAACACGTTTACAAAATTCGTCCGGAATTGTGTGAACGCTCTCCATACATTTTCACCTTTGGGTCGTGAATACCGGCTGACCGATAAGAGATAGCGACTTGTCGTAGAATATTTATATGTTGGACGTTGGAAGACGCAACTTTCATTATATGGGAGCAACCCGGTCAGGGTGCTCCAAGTCGGTCGTTTGGTCGGTTTATGGTTTGGGCCGACCATGTGCTGTAGCAGGTAGAGGTACCTTTCATGAATTATAACTCGGTCAGTTTGCCACCGAGCGACAAGTTGCGGTTTGATTTGGAATGGTATTGAAAGGAACTATTACGGAAAAATACGAATAGAAAATCAGCATGTTGGTGGGCGAAGCTATTAGTGAAACATAGAGCAACAAAGGTCCAAAAACGAATGAAATGGGACTTGGACCAAGAATAGCGGCAAGTTGGAGACGAGGTAGCAAGTTGACGTAGAATATTTATAAACTGTGCATGATATGACCAACAAAAAAGTATATGGGGACAAGGCGGTAGCTGGCCTCCAAAGTTGAGATATGAGTGATTCATGTTTTGCACCCAAGTACGAACAAGTATGGTGAAAACAGGGTAAGGTACCAAGTACCATGAATAACTTCGGCTGTAGATGGCCTAGCGAGACAATTGGCATATCGTTGGAAAGGTCTTGGGGAGACCTATCTACCCTGAAAGTTTCATGACGCTGAATTGAAAGACCACGGAGATATTAGGTGATGATGGTCCAATTCGGGGACCAAGTCGCAGGAAATGGCACTTGACCTAAATCACCCTTGAAAGGTGAATACCGGCTGAACGGTAAGAGATAGCGACTTGTCTTAGAATATTTATATGTTGGACGTTGGAAGACGCAACTTTCATTATATGGGAGCAACCCGGTCAGGGTGCTCCAAGTCGGTCGTTTGGTCGGTTTATGATTTTGGCCGACCATGTGCTGTACCAGGTAGAGTTACCTTTCATGAATTATAACTCGGTCAGTTTGCCACCGAGCGACAAGTTGCGTTGTGTTTTGGAATGATCTTAAGTGGGACTATCAGGGAAAAATACAAATAAAAAATCAGCTTGTCAATGGCCGAAGCTATTAGTGAAACATATAGCAAAATGGGTCCGAAAACGAATGAAATGGGACTTGGACCAAGAATAACTGCAAGTTGGAGAAGAGATAGTAAGTTGGCGTTGAACAATTATTTTTGGTGCATGGTATGACCAACAAAAAAGTATATGAGGCCAAGGTGCTGGCTGGCCTCCAAAGTGGAGATATGGGCGATCCAAAGTTTGTACCCAAGTACGAACAAGTATGGAAAAAACAGGGTAAGGTACCAAGTAACATTAATAACTTCGGCTGTAGATGGCCGAGCGAGGCAAACGGCATACCGTTGGAAATGTCTCGGGGAGACCTATCTGCCCTGAAAGTTTCATGAGGCTGAGTTGAAAGACCACGGAGATATTAGGTGATGATGGTCCAATTCGGCGACCAAGTCGCAGGAAATGGCACTTGCCCAAAATCACCCTTGGAAGGTGGATACCGGCTTACCGGTAAGAGATAGCGACTTGGCGTAGAATATTCATAAATTGGACGTGTAGAGACGCAAATTTTATTATATGGGAGCAACCCGGTCAGGGTGCTTCAAGTCGGTCGTTTGGTCGGTTTATGTTTTGGGCCGACCACGTGGTGTACCAAATTGAGGTACCTTTCATGAATTATAACTCGGTCAGTTTGCCACCGAGCGACGAGTTGCGGGGTGTTTTGGAATGATTTTGAGTGGAACTATCAAGGAAAAATAAAAATAGAAAATCAGCTTGTCCATGGCCGAAGCTATTAGTGAATCATATAGCAAAATGGGTCCAAAAACGAACGAAATGGGACTTGGACCAAGAATAACGGCAAGTTGGGGAAGAGATAGCAAGTTGACGTAGAACAATTATAAACTGTGCATGGTATGACCAACAAAAAAGTATATGTGGCCCAGGCGGTAGCTGGCCTCCAAAGTGGAGATATGGGTGATTCATGGTTTGCACCCAAGTATGGCAAAAACTGGTAGAGGTACCTTTCATGAATTATAACTCAGGCTGTATGGCACTTAGCGGGACGTTCGACTCTGGTATGGAATAGTCCTGAGTGGGACTATCAAGGAAAAATACGAACAAAAAATAACCATGTCCACGGACGAAGGTATTAGCGAAACTTAGAGCGAAATTGCGACCAAGTCGCTGGAAATGGCCCTTGAACCAAGTATACCGTCAAGGCGGTACAAGATAGCGAGTTGACGTGGAACATTTATAAGTTTGCCTTTACGAGACGAAAGTTTAATTGTATGGGGCCAACCCGCCCAGGGTTGTCCAAGTCGGTCATATGGCTGATCGAAATTTTCGACCAAGTACTGAGAAAACAGGGTAAGGTACCGTGTACCTCGAATAACTTCGGCTGTAGATGTCCGAGCGAAGCAAACGGCATAGCGTTGGAAAGGTCTTAAAGTGCTTTAAACACCCTGAAAGTATGAGAACGCTATCTGGAAAACTCGTGGAGATATCAGAGAAACATAGGGCCCAAAAGATACCAAGTCGCAGGAAATGGGCCCTCCAAGAACACCCTAAAATCCCAATTAAGGCTAAGTTGCAGGCCAGCTAGCGAAGTAAAATGTTAGAGGCATAACTAGAACACAATAATGCGCAACTTTTTGAAACAGAACTTTTTTCGATATCTGGCCTCCAAAGGGGGGATATGGGCGATCCAAAGATTTTTCCAAGTTTCGGTACTTTTTACGGTATCGCTCATAGCTCCGACTGTATGCAAGCAAATGACAATCTAAGACATGATTTGGAAAGGTATTGAGTAGTACTAACTTACGTTAGAACACAGCGAAGCGCTATCGGTTCATGGCAAGGCCGATATAAGCAGTCAAAAATGAAAAATGTTGACAAAATGAACAAAAATTACCTTGGTACGCGAATAGTGGCCAGGGATGAAGAGGTACGAAGGTGGTGGGGAATAATTATAATTAGGAATTGGTACGATCTATAAGTTTGCCGAAGACCGCAAAGCGCTCAGACCCATAGAAAGTGGCCATTTGGGCCGAACAGTGCGTGCAAAGAGGTGAAAAAGCAAAAATTGCACTTTGTGGGGCGATTTGCGGGGGGAAGGAGGGGTCGGAGGGGTAAATGTCTCATGGCCAAAAAGTCTTATCTCATCAAGATCTAAAACATTGCCGAAGACCGCAAAGCGCTAGCTCGCAATCGAAAAATCGCGATTTTGAAAATTTTCTAAGTGTTGGGCCCCCTAAGGAAAAGTAACAAAAATCACCTTTGGCCCCAATTTTGAGCATGAAGGAGTCGTTTCCGAGGCATGGTGTCTTCGGCAAAAAGTTTCATCTACTCGAGTACTTACGACTAGTCAAATAAAAAATTGAGAAACACAAACGGTATGGCTATGCCGAAGCTCGATACACCCGAAAAAATCAAAAAAAAGTCGAAAATGTCGAAAAATGAGAAAACCCTATATTCGTACTCTACTCGAGCCCTAAATATTGAAAAGTGAAACCCGCGATCGATTTGGAACAAAAAATTGACCTAGGCAAAGTTGTATGACGGTCCGCACCTTTGAAAAATCTGGTAAGTGTATTTTAGACAGACTCGAAAAAAGTCGCCCCGAGTCCCCTTACGTTGAAAATCCGAAAAAGTCGAAATTGTTGAAAATGTTAAAAAGCCTCTTTTGGTGGTCCATGGCACCACTAGATATTGAAAAGTGAGGACCGCGGCCAATCCGGAAGAAAAAGTTAGCTAGGCAAACTTGTATGTCGGTCGATACAAAAAACGGCTCGGTGAGTGTATTTTCGACAGGCTTCAAAAAACAATCCTTTCTCCATACAATTTCAATCGATTTTAAAAATTTCGAGATAGTGCTTTGAAGTCTTCGGCAATAATGTAGAAATCGGGTTTTTAAACACATTTTACTTTTGGGTTTTTTTCGATCCGTCGCTTGGTTCGCCCGCAATCGCGAGAAAACGAAAAAACACGTTTACAAAATTCCGGACGAATTTTGTGAACGCCGTCCATACATTTTCGATCGATTTTTAAAATTTCGAGATAGCGCTTTGGTGTCTTCGGCAACAATGTAGAAATCGGGTTTTTAAACACATTTTACTTTTGGGTTTTTTTCGATCCGACGCTTAGTTCGCGCGCAATCGAGAGAAAACGGAAAAACACGTTTACAAAATTCTGGACGAATTTTGTGAACGCCGTCCATACATTTTCGATCGATTTTTAAAATTTCGAGATAGCGCTTTGGTGTCTTCGGCAATAATGTAGAAATCGGGTTTTTAAACACATTTTACTTTTGGGTTTTTTTCGATCCGTCGCTTGGTTCGCCCGCAATTGAGAGAAAACGGAAAAACACGTTTACAAAATTCCGGACGAATTTTGTGAACGCCGTCCATACATTTTCGATCGATTTTTAAAATTTCGAGATAGCGCTTTGGTGTCTTCGGCAACAATGTAGAAATCGGGTTTTTAAACACATTTTACTTTTGGGTTTTTTTCGATCCGACGCTTAGTTCGCCCGCAATTTAGAGAAAACGGAAAAACACGTTTACAAAATTCCGGACGAATTTTGTGATCGCCGTCCATACATTTTCGATCGATTTTTAAAATTTCGAGATAGCGCTTTGGTGTCTTCGGCAATAATGTAGAAATCGGGTTTTTAAACACATTTTACTTTTGGGTTTTTTTCGATCCGTCGCTTGGTTCGCCCGCAATCGCGAGAAAACGAAAAAACACGTTTACAAAATTCCGGACGAATTTTGTGAACGCCGTCCATACATTTTCGATCGATTTTTAAAATTTCGAGATAGCGCTTTGGTGTCTTCGGCAATAATGTAGAAATCGGGTTTTTAAACACATTTTACTTTTGGGTTTTTTTCGATCCGTCGCTTGGTTCGCCCGCAATCGCGAGAAAACGAAAAAACACGTTTACAAAATTCCGGACGAATTTTGTGAACGCCGTCCATACATTTTCGATCGATTTTTAAAATTTCGAGATAGCGCTTTGGTGTCTTCGGCAATAATGTAGAAATCGGGTTTTTAAACACATTTTACTTTTGGGTTTTTTTCGATCCGACGCATAGTTCGCGCGCAATCGAGAGAAAACGGAAAAACACGTTTACAAAATTCCGGACGAATTTTGTGAACGCCGTCCATACATTTTCGATCGATTTTTAAAATTTCGAGATAGCGCTTTGGTGTCTTCGGCAATAATGTAGAAATCGGGTTTATAAACACATTTTACTTTTGGGTTTTTTTCGATCCGTCGCTTGGTTCGCCCGCAATCGCGAGAAAACGAAAAAACACGTTTACAAAATTCGTCCGGAATTTTGTGATCGCCGTCCATACATTTTCGATCGATTTTTAAAATTTCGAGATAGCGCTTTGGTGTCTTCGGCAATAATGTAGAAATCGGGTGTTAAAACACATTTTACTTTTGGGTTTTTTTCGATCCGTCGCTTGGTTCGCCCGCAATCGCGAGAAAACGGAAAAACACGTTTACAAAATTCCGGACGAATTTTGTGATCGCCGTCCATACATTTTCGATCGATTTTTAAAATTTCGAGATAGCGCTTTGGTGTCTTCGGCAATAATGTAGAAATCGGGTTTTTAAACACATTTTACTTTTGGGTTTTTTTCGATCCGTCGCTTGGTTCGCCCGCAATCGCGAGAAAACGAAAAAACACGTTTACAAAATTCCGGACGAATTTTGTGAACGCCGTCCATACATTTTCGATCGATTTTTAAAATTTCGAGATAGCGCTTTGGTGTCTTCGGCAATAATGTAGAAATCGGGTTTTTAAACACATTTTACTTTTGGGTTTTTTTCGATCCGTCGCTTGGTTCGCCCGCAATCGCGAGAAAACGAAAAAACACGTTTACAAAATTCCGGACGAATTTTGTGAACGCCGTCCATACATTTTCGATCGATTTTTAAAATTTCGAGATAGCGCTTTGGTGTCTTCGGCAATAATGTAGAAATCGGGTTTTTAAACACATTTTACTTTTGGGTTTTTTTCGATCCGACGCTTAGTTCGCCCGCAATTGAGAGAAAACGGAAAAACACGTTTACAAAATTCCGGACGAATTTTGTGATCGCCGTCCATACATTTTCGATCGATTTTTAAAATTTCGAGATAGCGCTTTGGTGTCTTCGGCAATAATGTAGAAATCGGGTTTTTAAACACATTTTACTTTTGGGTTTTTTTCGATCCGTCGCTTGGTTCGCCCGCAATCGCGAGAAAACGAAAAAACACGTTTACAAAATTCGTCCGGAATTTTGTGATCGCCGTCCATACATTTTCGATCGATTTTTAAAATTTCGAGATAGCGCTTTGGTGTCTTCGGCAATAATGTAGAAATCGGGTTTTTAAACACATTTTACTTTTGGGTTTTTTTCGATCCGTCGCTTGGTTCGCCCGCAATCGCGAGAAAACGAAAAAACACGTTTACAAAATTCCGGACGAATTTTGTGAACGCCGTCCATACATTTTCGATCGATTTTTAAAATTTCGAGATAGCGCTTTGGTGTCTTCGGCAACAATGTAGAAATCGGATTTTTAAACACATTTTACTTTTGGGTTTTTTTCGATCCGACGCTTAGTTCGCCCGCAATTGAGAGAAAACGGAAAAACACGTTTACAAAATTCTGGACGAATTTTGTGAACGCCGTCCATACATTTTCGATCGATTTTTAAAATTTCGAGATAGCGCTTTGGTGTCTTCGGCAATAATGTAGAAATCGGGTTTTTAAACACATTTTACTTTTGGGTTTTTTTCGATCCGACGCATAGTTCGCGCGCAATCGAGAGAAAACGGAAAAACACGTTTACAAAATTCCGGACGAATTTTGTGATCGCCGTCCATACATTTTCGATCGATTTTTAAAATTTCGAGATAGCGCTTTGGTGTCTTCGGCAATAATGTAGAAATCGGGTTTTTAAACACATTTTACTTTTGGGTTTTTTTCGATCCGTCGCTTGGTTCGCCCGCAATCGCGAGAAAACGAAAAAACACGTTTACAAAATTCGTCCGGAATTTTGTGATCGCCGTCCATACATTTTCGATCGATTTTTAAAATTTCGAGATAGCGCTTTGGTGTCTTCGGCAATAATGTAGAAATCGGGTTTTTAAACACATTTTACTTTTGGGTTTTTTTCGATCCGACGCTTAGTTCGCCCGCAATTGAGAGAAAACGGAAAAACACGTTTACAAAATTCGTCCGGAATTGTGTGAACGCTCTCCATACATTTTCACCTTTGGGTCGTGAATACCGGCTGACCGATAAGAGATAGCGACTTGTCGTAGAATATTTATATGTTGGACGTTGGAAGACGCAACTTTCATTATATGGGAGCAACCCGGTCAGGGTGCTCCAAGTCGGTCGTTTGGTCGGTTTATGGTTTGGGCCGACCATGTGCTGTACCAGGTTGAGGTACCTTTCATGAATTATAACTCGGTCAGTTTACCACCGAGCGACAAGTTACGCTGAGATTTGGAATGGTATTGAAAGGAACTATTACGGAAAAATACGAACAGAAAATCAGCGTGTTGGTGGGCGAAGCTATTAGTGAAACATAGAGCAACAAGGGTCCAAAAACGAATGAAATGGGACTTGAACCAAGAATAACGGCAAGTTGGAGACGAGGTAGCAAGTTGGCGTAGAATATTTATAAACTGTGCATTATATGGCTAACAAAAAAGTATATGGGGACAAGGCGGTAGCTGGCCCCCAAAGTGGAGATATGGGTGATTCATGTTTTGCACCCAAGTACGAACAAGTATGGTGAAAACAGGGTAAGGTACCAAGTACCATGAATAACTTCGGCTGTAGATGGCCTAGCGAGGCAAAGCGCATATCGTTGGAAAGGTCTTGGGGAGACCTATCTACCCTGAAAGTTTCATGAGGCTGAGTTGAAAGATCACGGAGATATTAGGTGATGATGGTCCAATTCGGGGACCAAGTCGCAGGAAATGGCACTTGACCAAAACCACCCTTGAAAGGTGAATACCGGCTGACCGGTAAGAGAAAGCGACTTGGCGTAGAATATTCATACGTTTGGCAGGTATAGACGCATCTTTCATTATATGGGGGCAACCCGGTCAGGGTGCTTCAAGTCGGTCGTTTGGTCGGTTTATGTTTTGGGCCGACCACGTGGTGTACCAAATTGAGGTACCTTTCATGAATTATAACTCGGTCAGTTTGCCACCGAGCGACGAGTTGCGGGGTGTTTTGGAATGATTTTGAGTGGAACTATCAAGGAAAAATAAAAATAGAAAATCAGCTTGTCCATGGCCGAAGCTATTAGTGAATCATATAGCAAAATGGGTCCAAAAACGAACGAAATGGGACTTGTACCAAGAATAACGGCAAGTTGGAGAAGAGATAGCAAGTTGGCGTAGAACAATTATAAACTGTGCATGGTATGACCAACAAAAAAGTATATGTGGCCCAGGCGGTAGCTGGCCTCCAAAGTGGAGATATGGGTGATTCATGGCTTGCACCCAAGTATGGCAAAAACTGGTAGAGGTACCTTTCATGAATTATAACTCAAGCTGTATGGCACTTAGCGGGACGCTTGACTCTGGTATGGAATAGTCCTGAGTGGGACTATCAAGGAAAAATACGAACAAAAAATAACCATGTCCACGGACGAAGGTATTAGCGAAACTTAGAGCGAAATTGCGACCAAAACGCTGGAAATGGCCCTTGAACCAAGTATACCGTCAAGGCGGTACGAGAAAGCGAGTTGACGTAGAACATTTATAAGTTTGCCTTTACGAGACAAAAGTTTAGTTATATGGGGCCAACCCGCCCAGGGTTGTCCAAGTCGGTCATATGGCTGATCGAAATTTTCGACCAAGTACTGAGAAAACAGGGTAAGGTACCAAGTACCTCGAATAACTTCGGCTGTAGATGTCCGAGCGAAGCAAACGGCATAGCGTTGGAAAGGTCTTGAAGTGCTATAAACACCCTGAAAGTATGAGAACGCTATCTGGAAAACTCGTGGAGATATTAGAGAAACATAGGGCCCAAAAGATACCAAGTCGCAGGAAATGGGCCCTCCAAGAACACCCTAAAATCCCAATTACGGCTAAGTTGCAGGCCAGCTAGCGAAGTGAAATGTTCTAGACATAACTAGAACACGTTGATGCGCAACTTTTTGAATAAGAACTTTTTTCGATATCTGGCCCCCAAAGGGGGGATATGGGCGATCCAACGATTTTTCCAAGTTTCGGTACTTTTTACGGTATCGCTCATAGCTCCGGCTGTACGCAAGCAAATGGCAACCTAAGATATGATTTGGAAAGGTAAAGAGTAGTACTAACTTACGTTAGAACACAGCGAAGCGCTATCGGTTCATGGCAAGGCCGATATAAGCAGTCAAAAATGAAAAATGTTGACAAAATGAACAAAAATTACCTTGGTACGCGAATAGTGGCCAGGGATGAAGAGGTACGAAGGTGGTGGGGAATAATTAAAATTAGGAATTGGTACGATCTATAAGTTTGCCGAAGACCGCAAAGCGCTCAGACCCATAGAAAGTGGCCATTTGGGCCGAACAGTGCGTGCAAAGAGGTGAAAAAGCAAAAATTGCACTTTGTGGGGCGATTTGCGGGGGGAAGGAGGGGTCGGAGGGGTAAATGTCTCATGGCCAAAAAGTCTTATCTCATCAAGATCTAAAACATTGCCGAAGACCGCAAAGCGCTAGCTCGCAATCGAAAAATCGCGATTTTGAAAATTTTCTAAGTGTTGGGCCCCCTAAAGAAAAGTAACAAAAATCACCTTTGGCCCCAATTTTGAGCATGAAGGAGTCGTTTCCGAGGCATGGTGTCTTCGGCAAAAAGTTTCATCTACTCGAGTACTTACGACTAGTCAAATAAAAAATTGAGAAACACAAACGGTATGGCTATGCCGAAGCTCGATACACCCGAAAAAATCAAAAAAAAGTCGAAAATGTCGAAAAATGAGAAAACCCTATATTCGTACTCTACTCGAGCCCTAAATATTGAAAAGTGAAACCCGCGATCGATTTGGAACAAAAAATTGACCTAGGCAAAAATGTATGACGTTCCGCACCTTTGAAAAATCTGGTAAGTGTATTTTAGACAGACTCGAAAAAAGTCGCCCCGAGTCCCCTTACGTTGAAAATCCGAAAAAGTCGAAATTGTTGAAAATGTTAAAAAGCCTCTTTTGGTGGTCCATGGCACCACTAGATATTGAAAAGTGAGGTCCGCGGCCAATCCGGAAGAAAAAGTTAGCTAGGCAAACTTGTATGTCGGTCGATACAAAAAACGGCTCGGTGAGTGTATTTTCGACAGGCTTCAAAAAACAATCCTTTCTCCATACAATTTCAATCGATTTTTAAAATTTCGAGATAGCGCTTTGGTGTCTTCGGCAATAATGTAGAAATCGGGTTTAAAAACACATTTTACTTTTGGGTTTTTTTCGATCCGTCGCTTGGTTCGCCCGCAATCGCGAGAAAACGAAAAAACACGTTTACAAAATTCCGGACGAATTTTGTGAACGCCGTCCATACATTTTCGATCGATTTTTAAAATTTCGAGATAGCGCTTTAGTGTCTTCGGCAATAATGTAGAAATCGGGTTTTAAAACACATTTTACTTTTGGGTTTTTTTCGATCCGTCGCTTGGTTCGCCCGCAATCGCGAGAAAACGAAAAAACACGTTTACAAAATTCGTCCGGAATTTTGTGATCGCCGTCCATACATTTTCGATCGATTTTTAAAATTTCGAGATAGCGCTTTAGTGTCTTCGGCAATAATGTAGAAATCGGGTTTTTAAACACATTTTACTTTTGGGTTTTTTTCGATCCGTCGCTTGGTTCGCCCGCAATCGCGAGAAAACGAAAAAACACGTTTACAAAATTCTAGACGAATTTTGTGAACGCCGTCCATACATTTTCGATCGATTTTTAAAATTTCGAGATAGCGCTTTGGTGTCTTCGGCAATAATGTAGAAATCGGGTTTTTAAACACATTTTACTTTTGGGTTTTTTTCGATCCGTCGCTTAGTTCGCCCGCAATTGAGAGAAAACGGAAAAACACGTTTACAAAATTCGTCCGGAATTGTGTGAACGCTCTCCATACATTTTCACCTTTGGGTCGTGAATACCGGCTGACCGATAAGAGATAGCGACTTGTCGTAGAATATTTATATGTTGGACGTTGGAAGACGCAACTTTCATTATATGGGAGCAACCCGGTCAGGGTGCTCCAAGTCGGTCGTTTGGTCGGTTTATGGTTTGGGCCGACCATGTGCTGTAGCAGGTAGAGGTACCTTTCATGAATTATAACTCGGTCAGTTTGCCACCGAGCGACAAGTTGCGGTTTGATTTGGAATGGTATTGAAAGGAACTATTACGGAAAAATACGAATAGAAAATCAGCATGTTGGTGGGCGAAGCTATTAGTGAAACATAGAGCAACAAAGGTCCAAAAACGAATGAAATGGGACTTGGACCAAGAATAGCGGCAAGTTGGAGACGAGGTAGCAAGTTGACGTAGAATATTTATAAACTGTGCATGATATGACCAACAAAAAAGTATATGGGGACAAGGCGGTAGCTGGCCTCCAAAGTTGAGATATGAGTGATTCATGTTTTGCACCCAAGTACGAACAAGTATGGTGAAAACAGGGTAAGGTACCAAGTACCATGAATAACTTCGGCTGTAGATGGCCTAGCGAGACAATTGGCATATCGTTGGAAAGGTCTTGGGGAGACCTATCTACCCTGAAAGTTTCATGACGCTGAATTGAAAGACCACGGAGATATTAGGTGATGATGGTCCAATTCGGGGACCAAGTCGCAGGAAATGGCACTTGACCTAAATCACCCTTGAAAGGTGAATACCGGCTGAACGGTAAGAGATAGCGACTTGTCTTAGAATATTTATATGTTGGACGTTGGAAGACGCAACTTTCATTATATGGGAGCAACCCGGTCAGGGTGCTCCAAGTCGGTCGTTTGGTCGGTTTATGATTTTGGCCGACCATGTGCTGTACCAGGTAGAGTTACCTTTCATGAATTATAACTCGGTCAGTTTGCCACCGAGCGACAAGTTGCGTTGTGTTTTGGAATGATCTTAAGTGGGACTATCAGGGAAAAATACAAATAAAAAATCAGCTTGTCAATGGCCGAAGCTATTAGTGAAACATATAGCAAAATGGGTCCGAAAACGAATGAAATGGGACTTGGACCAAGAATAACTGCAAGTTGGAGAAGAGATAGTAAGTTGGCGTTGAACAATTATTTTTGGTGCATGGTATGACCAACAAAAAAGTATATGAGGCCAAGGTGCTGGCTGGCCTCCAAAGTGGAGATATGGGCGATCCAAAGTTTGTACCCAAGTACGAACAAGTATGGAAAAAACAGGGTAAGGTACCAAGTAACATTAATAACTTCGGCTGTAGATGGCCGAGCGAGGCAAACGGCATACCGTTGGAAATGTCTCGGGGAGACCTATCTGCCCTGAAAGTTTCATGAGGCTGAGTTGAAAGACCACGGAGATATTAGGTGATGATGGTCCAATTCGGCGACCAAGTCGCAGGAAATGGCACTTGCCCAAAATCACCCTTGGAAGGTGGATACCGGCTTACCGGTAAGAGATAGCGACTTGGCGTAGAATATTCATAAATTGGACGTGTAGAGACGCAAATTTTATTATATGGGAGCAACCCGGTCAGGGTGCTTCAAGTCGGTCGTTTGGTCGGTTTATGTTTTGGGCCGACCACGTGGTGTACCAAATTGAGGTACCTTTCATGAATTATAACTCGGTCAGTTTGCCACCGAGCGACGAGTTGCGGGGTGTTTTGGAATGATTTTGAGTGGAACTATCAAGGAAAAATAAAAATAGAAAATCAGCTTGTCCATGGCCGAAGCTATTAGTGAATCATATAGCAAAATGGGTCCAAAAACGAACGAAATGGGACTTGGACCAAGAATAACGGCAAGTTGGGGAAGAGATAGCAAGTTGACGTAGAACAATTATAAACTGTGCATGGTATGACCAACAAAAAAGTATATGTGGCCCAGGCGGTAGCTGGCCTCCAAAGTGGAGATATGGGTGATTCATGGTTTGCACCCAAGTATGGCAAAAACTGGTAGAGGTACCTTTCATGAATTATAACTCAGGCTGTATGGCACTTAGCGGGACGTTCGACTCTGGTATGGAATAGTCCTGAGTGGGACTATCAAGGAAAAATACGAACAAAAAATAACCATGTCCACGGACGAAGGTATTAGCGAAACTTAGAGCGAAATTGCGACCAAGTCGCTGGAAATGGCCCTTGAACCAAGTATACCGTCAAGGCGGTACAAGATAGCGAGTTGACGTGGAACATTTATAAGTTTGCCTTTACGAGACGAAAGTTTAATTGTATGGGGCCAACCCGCCCAGGGTTGTCCAAGTCGGTCATATGGCTGATCGAAATTTTCGACCAAGTACTGAGAAAACAGGGTAAGGTACCGTGTACCTCGAATAACTTCGGCTGTAGATGTCCGAGCGAAGCAAACGGCATAGCGTTGGAAAGGTCTTAAAGTGCTTTAAACACCCTGAAAGTATGAGAACGCTATCTGGAAAACTCGTGGAGATATCAGAGAAACATAGGGCCCAAAAGATACCAAGTCGCAGGAAATGGGCCCTCCAAGAACACCCTAAAATCCCAATTAAGGCTAAGTTGCAGGCCAGCTAGCGAAGTAAAATGTTAGAGGCATAACTAGAACACAATAATGCGCAACTTTTTGAAACAGAACTTTTTTCGATATCTGGCCCCCAAAGGGGGGATATGGGCGATCCAAGGATTTTTCCAAGTTTCGGTACTTTTTACGGTATCGCTCATAGCTCCGGCTGTATGCAAGCAAATGGCAACCTAAGACATGATTTGGAAAGGATAAGAGTAGTACTAACTTACAATAGAACACAGCGAAGCGCTATCGGTTCATGGCAAGGCCGATATAAGCAGTCAAAAATGAAAAATGTTGACAAAATGAACAAAAATTACCTTGGTACGCGAATAGCGGCCAGGGATGAAGAGGTACGAAGGTGGGTTGGAATAATTATAATTAGGAATTGGTACGATCTATAAGTTTGCCGAAGACCGCAAAGCGCTCAGACCCATAGAAAGTGGCCATTTGGGCCGAACAGTGCGTGCAAAGAGGTGAAAAAGCAAAAATTGCACTTTGTGGGGCGATTTGCGGGGGGAAGGAGGGGTCGGAGGGGTAAATGTCTCATGGGCAAAAAGTCTTATCTCATCAAGATCTAAAACATTGCCAAAGACCGCAAAGCGCTAGCTCGCAATCGAAAAATCGCGATTTTGAAAATTTTCCAAGTGTTGGGCCCCCTAAGGAAAAGTAACAAAAATCACCTTTGGCCCCAATTTTGAGCATGAAGGAATCGTTTCCGAGGCATGGTGTCTTCGGCAAAAAGTTTCATCTACTCGAGTACTTACGACTAGTCAAATAAAAAATTGAGAAACACAAACGGTATGGCTATGCCGAAGCTCGATACACCCGAAAAAATCCCAAAAAAGTCGAAAATGTCGAAAAATGAGAAAACCCTATATTCGTACTCTACTCGAGCCCTAAATATTGAAAAGTGAAACCCGCGATCGATTTGGAACAAAAAATTGACCTAGGCAAAGTTGTATGACGGTCCGCACCTTTGAAAAATCTGGTAAGTGTATTTTAGACAGACTCGAAAAAAGTCGCCCCGAGTCCCCTTACGTTGAAAATCCGAAAAAGTCGAAATTGTTGAAAATGTTAAAAAGCCTCTTTTGGTGGTCCATGGCACCACTAGATATTGAAAAGTGAGGTCCGCGGCCAATCCGGAAGAAAAAGTTAGCTAGGCAAACTTGTTTGTCGGTCGATACAAACAACGGCTCGGTGAGTGTATTTTCGACAGGCTTCAAAAAACAATCCTTTCTCCATACAATTTCAATCGATTTTAAAAATTTCGAGATAGCGCTTTGAAGTCTTCGGCAATAATGTAGAAATCGGGTTTTTAAACACATTTTACTTTTGGGTTTTTTTCGATCCGTCGCTTGGTTCGCCCGCAATCGCGAGAAAACGAAAAAACACGTTTACAAAATTCCGGACGAATTTTGTGAACGCCGTCCATACATTTTCGATCGATTTTCAAAATTTCGAGATAGCGCTTTGGTGTCTTCGGCAATAATGTAGAAATCGGGTTTTTAAACACATTTTACTTTTGGGATTTTTTCGATCCGTCGCTTGGTTCGCCCGCAATCGCGAGAAAACGAAAAAACACGTTTACAAAATTCGTCCGGAATTTTGTGATCGCCGTCCATACATTTTCGATCGATTTTTAAAATTTCGAGATAGCGCTTTGGTGTCTTCGGCAATAATGTAGAAATCGGGTTTTTAAACACATTTTACTTTTGGGTTTTTTTCGATCCGACGCATAGTTCGCGCGCAATCGAGAGAAAACGAAAAAACACGTTTACAAAATTCGTCCGGAATTTTGTGATCGCCGTCCATACATTTTCGATCGATTTTTAAAATTTCGAGATAGCGCTTTGGTGTCTTCGGCAATAATGTAGAAATCGGGTTTTTAAACACATTTTACTTTTGGGTTTTTTTCGATCCGTCGCTTGGTTCGCCCGCAATCGCGAGAAAACGAAAAAACACGTTTACAAAATTCGTCCGGAATTTTGTGATCGCCGTCCATACATTTTCGATCGATTTTTAAAATTTCGAGATAGCGCTTTGGTGTCTTCGGCAACAATGTAGAAATCGGATTTTTAAACACATTTTACTTTTGGGTTTTTTTCGATCCGACGCTTAGTTCGCCCGCAATTGAGAGAAAACGGAAAAACACGTTTACAAAATTCTGGACGAATTTTGTGAACGCCGTCCATACATTTTCGATCGATTTTTAAAATTTCGAGATAGCGCTTTGGTGTCTTCGGCAATAATGTAGAAATCGGGTTTTTAAACACATTTTACTTTTGGGTTTTTTTCGATCCGACGCATAGTTCGCGCGCAATCGAGAGAAAACGAAAAAACACGTTTACAAAATTCGTCCGGAATTTTGTGATCGCCGTCCATACATTTTCGATCGATTTTTAAAATTTCGAGATAGCGCTTTGGTGTCTTCGGCAATAATGTAGAAATCGGGTTTTTAAACACATTTTACTTTTGGGTTTTTTTCGATCCGACGCTTAGTTCGCCCGCAATTGAGAGAAAACGGAAAAACACGTTTACAAAATTCCGGACGAATTTTGTGAACGCCGTCCATACATTTTCGATCGATTTTTAAAATTTCGAGATAGCGCTTTGGTGTCTTCGGCAATAATGTAGAAATCGGGTTTTTAAACACATTTTACTTTTGGGTTTTTTTCGATCCGACGCTTAGTTCGCCCGCAATTGAGAGAAAACGGAAAAACACGTTTACAAAATTCGTCCGGAATTTTGTGAACGCTCTCCATACATTTTCACCTTTGGGTCGTGAATACCGGCTGACCGATAAGAGATAGCGACTTGTCGTAGAATATTTATATGTTGGACGTTGGAAGACGCAACTTTCATTATATGGGAGCAACCCGGTCAGGGTGCTCCAAGTCGGTCGTTTGGTCGGTTTACGGTTTGGGCCGACCATGTGCTGTACCAGGTTGAGGTACTTTTCATGAATTATAACTCGGTCAGTTTGCCTCCGAGCGACAATCTACGGTGTGATTTGGAATGGTCCTGAGTGGGACTATCAAGGAAAAATACGCAAAGAAATTCAGCATGTTGGTGGGCGAAGCTATTAGCGAAACATGGAGCAACAAGGGTCCAAAAACGAATGAAATGGGACTTGGACCAAGAATAACTGCAAGTTGGAGAAGAGATAGCAAGTTGGCGTAGAATATTTATAAACTGTGCATAATATGACCAACAAAAAAATATATGGGGCCAAGGCGGTAGCTGGCCCCCAAAGTGGAGATATGGGTGATTCATGTTTTGCACCCAAGTACGAACAAGTATGGTGAAAACAGGGTAAGGTACCAAATACCATGAATAACTTCGGCTGTCGATGGCCGAGCGAGGCAAAGCGCATATCGTTGGAAAGGTCTTGGGGAGACCTATCTACCCTGAAAGTTTCATGAGGCTGAGTGGAAAGACCACGGAGATATTAGGTGATGATGGTCCAATTCGGGGACCAAGTCGCAGGAAATGGCACTTGACCAAAATCACCCTTGAAAGATGAATACCGGCTGACCGGTAAGAGATAGCGACTTGTCGTAGAATATTTATAAGTTGGACGTTGGAAGACGCAAATTTCATTATATGGGAGCAACCCGGTCAGGGTGCTCCAAGTCGGTCGTTTGGTCGGTTTATGGTTTGGGCCGACCATGTGCTGTAGCAGGTAGAGGTACCTTTCATGAATTATAACTCGGTAAGTTCGCCACCGAGCGACAAGTTGCGGTATGATTTGGAATGGTCTTGAAAGGAACTATTACGGAAAAATACGAATAGGAAATCAGCATGTTGGTGGGCGAAGCTATTAGTGAAACATTGAGCAACAAGGGTCCAAAAACGAATGAAATGGGACTTGAACCAAGAATAACGGCAAGTTGGAGACGAGGTAGCAAGTTGGCGTAGAATATTTATAAATTGTGCATAACATAACCAACAAAAAAGTATATGGGGACAAGGCGGTAGCTGGCCCCCAAAGTGGAGATATGGGTGATTCATGTTTTGCACCCAAGTACGAACAAGTATGGTGAAAACAGGGTAAGGTACCAAGTACCATGAATAACTTCGGCTGTAGATGGCCTAGCGAGACAATTGGCATATCGTTGGAAAGGTCTTGGGGAGACCTATCTACCCTGAAAGTTTTATGAGGCTGAATTGAAAGACCACGGAGATATTAGGTGATGATGGTCCAATTCGGGGACCAAGTCGCAGGAAATGGCACTTGACCAAAATCACCCTTGAAAGGTGATTACCGGCTGACCGATAAGAGATAGCGACTTGTCGTAGAATATTTATATGTTGGACGTTGGAAGACGCAACTTTCATTATATGGGGGCAACCCAGTCAGGGTGCTCCAAGTCGGTCGTTTGGTCGGTTTATGTTTTGGGCCGACCATGTGCTGTACCAGGTAGAGGTACCTTTCATGAATTATAACTCGGTCAGTTTGCCACCGAGCGACAAGTTGCGTTGTGTTTTGGAATGATCTTAAGTGGGACTATCAAGGAAAAATACAAATAAAAAATCAGCTTGTCAATGGCCGAAGCTATTAGTGAAACATATAGCAAAATGGGTCCGAAAACGAATGAAATGGGACTTGGACCAAGAATAACTGCAAGTTGGAGAAGAGATAGCAAGTTGGCGTATAACAATTATATTTGGTGCATGGTATGACCAACAAAAAAGTATATGAGACCAAGGTGCTGGCTGGCCTCCAAAGTGGAGATATGGGCGATCCAAAGTTTGTACCCAAGTATGGCAAAAACTGGTAGAGGTACCTTTCATGAATTACTGCTTAGGCTGTATGGCACTTAGCGGGACGCTTGGCTCTGGTATGGAATAGTCTTGAGTGGGACTATCAAGAAAAAATACGAACAAAAAATCACCATGTCCACGGACGAAGGTATTAGCGAAACTTAGAGCGAAATTGCGACCAAGTCGCTGGAAATGGCCCTTGAACCAAGTATACCGTCAAGGCGGTACGAGATAGCGAGTTGACGTAGAACATTTATAAGTTTGCCTTTACGAGACGAAAGTTTAGTTGTATGGGGCCAACCCGCCCAGGGTTGTCCAAGTCGGTCATATGGCTGATCGAAATTTTCGACCAAGTACTGAGAAAACAGGGTAAGGTACCAAGTACCTCAAATAACTTCGGCTGTAGATGTCCGAGCGAAGCAAACGGTATAGCGTTGGAAAGGTCTTGAAGTGCTTTAAACACCCTGAAAGTATGAGAACGCTATCTGGAAAACTCGTGGAGATATTAGCGAAACATAGGGCCCAAAAGATACCAAGTCGCAGGAAATGGGCCCTCCAAGAACACCCCAAAATCCCAATTACGGCTACGTTGCAGGCCAGCTAGCGAAGTGAAATGTTCTAGACATAACTAGAACACGTTGATGCGCAACTTTTTGAATAAGATTTTTTTTCGATATCTGGCCCCCAAAGGGGGGATATGGGCGATCCAAGGATTTTTCCAAGTTTCGGTACTTTTTACGGTATCGCTCATAGCTCCGGCTGTATGCAAGCAAATGGCAACCTAAGACATGATTTGGAAAGAATAAGAGTAGTACTAACTTACGTTAGAACACAGCGAAGCGCTATCGGTTCATGGCAAGGCCGATATAAGCAGTCAAAGATGAAAAATGTTGACAAAATGAACAAAAATTACCTTGGTACGCGAATAGTGGCCAGGGATGAAGAGGTACGAAGGTGGTGGGGAATAATTATAATTAGGAATTGGTACGATCTATAAGTTTGCCGAAGACCGCAAAGCGCTCAGACCCATAGAAAGTGGCCATTTGGGCCGAACAGTGCGTGCAAAGAGGTGAAAAAGCAAAAATTGCACTTTGATGGGCGATTTGCGGGGGGAAGGAGGGGTCGGAGGGGTAAATGTCTCATGGCCAAAAAGTCTTATCTCATCAAGATCTAAAACATTGCCGAAGACCGCAAAGCGCTAGCTCGCAATCGAAAAATCGCGATTTTGAAAATTTTCTAAGTGTTGGGCCCCCTAAGGAAAAGTAACAAAAATCACCTTTGGCCCCAATTTTGAGCATGAAGGAGTCGTTTCCGAGGCATGGTGTCTTCGGCAAAAAGTTTCATCTACTCGAGTACTTACGACTAGTCAAATAAAAAATTGAGAAACACAAACGGTATGGCTATGCCGAAGCTCGATACACCCGAAAAAATCCCAAAAAAGTCGAAAATGTCGAAAAATGAGAAAACCCTATATTCGTACTCTACTCGAGCCCTAAATATTGAAAAGTGAAACCCGCGATCGATTTGGAACAAAAAATTGACCTAGGCAAAAATGTATGACGTTCCGCACCTTTGAAAAATCTGGTAAGTGTATTTTAGACAGACTCGAAAAAAGTCGCCCCGAGTCCCCTTACGTTGAAAATCCGAAAAAGTCGAAATTGTTGAAAATGTTAAAAAGCCTCTTTTGGTGGTCCATGGCACCACTAGATATTGAAAAGTGAGGTCCGCGGCCAATCCGGAAGAAAAAGTTAGCTAGGCAAACTTGTATGTCGGTCGATACAAAAAACGGCTCGGTGAGTGTATTTTCGACAGGCTTCAAAAAACAATCCTTTCTCCATACAATTTCAATCGATTTTTAAAATTTCGAGATAGCGCTTTGGTGTCTTCGGCAATAATGTAGAAATCGGGTTTTTAAACACATTTTACTTTTGGGTTTTTTTCGATCCGTCGCTTGGTTCGCCCGCAATCGCGAGAAAACGAAAAAACACGTTTACAAAATTCGTCCGGAATTTTGTGATCGCCGTCCATACATTTTCGATCGATTTTTAAAATTTCGAGATAGCGCTTTGGTGTCTTCGGCAATAATGTAGAAATCGGGTTTTTAAACACATTTTACTTTTGGGTTTTTTTCGATCCGTCGCTTGGTTCGCCCGCAATCGCGAGAAAACGAAAAAACACGTTTACAAAATTCCGGACGAATTTTGTGAACGCCGTCCATACATTTTCGATCGATTTTTAAAATTTCGAGATAGCGCTTTGGTGTCTTCGGCAATAATGTAGAAATCGGGTTTTTAAACACATTTTACTTTTGGGTTTTTTTCGATCCGACGCATAGTTCGCGCGCAATCGCGAGAAAACGAAAAAACACGTTTACAAAATTCGTCCGGAATTTTGTGATCGCCGTCCATACATTTTCGATCGATTTTTAAAATTTCGAGATAGCGCTTTGGTGTCTTCGGCAATAATGTAGAAATCGGGTTTTTAAACACATTTTACTTTTGGGTTTTTTTCGATCCGACGCATAGTTCGCGCGCAATCGAGAGAAAACGGAAAAACACGTTTACAAAATTCTGGACGAATTTTGTGAACGCCGTCCATACATTTTCGATCGATTTTTAAAATTTCGAGATAGCGCTTTGGTGTCTTCGGCAATAATGTAGAAATCGGGTTTTTAAACACATTTTAATTTTGGGTTTTTTTCGATCCGACGCATAGTTCGCGCGCAATCGCGAGAAAACGAAAAAACACGTTTACAAAATTCGTCCGGAATTTTGTGATCGCCGTCCATACATTTTCGATCGATTTTTAAAATTTCGAGATAGCGCTTTGGTGTCTTCGGCAATAATGTAGAAATCGGGTTTTTAAACACATTTTACTTTTGGGTTTTTTTCGATCCGTCGCTTGGTTCGCCCGCAATCGCGAGAAAACGAAAAAACACGTTTACAAAATTCCGGACGAATTTTGTGAACGCCGTCCATACATTTTCACCTTTGGGTCGTGAATACCGGCTGACCGATAAGAGATAGCGACTTGTCGTAGAATATTTATATGTTGGACGTTGGAAGACGCAACTTTCATTATATGGGAGCAACCCGGTCAGGGTGCTCCAAGTCGGTCGTTTGGTCGGTTTATGGTTTGGGCCGACCATGTGCTGTAGCAGGTAGAGGTACCTTTCATGAATTATAACTCGGTCAGTTTGCCACCGAGCGACAAGTTGCGTTGTGTTTTGGAATGATCTTAAGTGGGACTATCAAGGAAAAATACAAATAAAAAATCAGCTTGTCAATGGCCGAAGCTATTAGTGAAACATATAGCAAAATGGGTCCGAAAACGAATGAAATGGGACTTGGACCAAGAATAACTGCAAGTTGGAGAAGAGATAGCAAGTTGGCGTAGAACAATTATATTTGGTGCATGGTATGACCAACAAAAAAGTATATGAGGCCAATGTGCTGGCTGGCCTCCAAAGTGGAGATATGGGCGATCCAAAGTTTGTACCCAAGTACGAACAAGTATGGAAAAAACAGGGTAAGGTACCAAGAACCATTAATAACTTCGGCTGTAGATGGCCGAGCCAGACAAACGGCATACCGTTGGAAAGGTCTTGGGGAGACCTATCTACCCTGAAAGTTTCATGAGGCTGAGTTGAAAGACCACGGAGATATTAGGTGATGATGGTCCAATTCGGGGACCAAGTCGCAGGAAATGGCACTTGACCAAAATCACCCTTGAAAGATGAATACCGGCTGACCGGTAAGAGATAGCGACTTGTCGTAGAATATTTATATGTTGGACGTTGGAAGACGCAACTTTCATTATATGGGAGCAACCCGGTCAGGGTGCTCCAAGTCGGTCGTTTGGTCGGTTTATGATTTGGGCCGACCATGTGCTGTAGCAGGTAGAGGTACCTTTCATGAATTATAACTCGGTCAGTTTGCCTCCGAGCGACAATCTACGGTGTGATTTGGAATGGTCCTGAGTGGGACTATCAAGGAAAAATACGCAAAGAAATTCAGCATGTTGGTGGGCGAAGCTATTAGCGAAACATGGAGCAACAAGGGTCCAAAAACGAATGAAATGGGACTTGGACCAAGAATAACGGCAAGTTGGAGACGAGTTAGCAAGTTGGCGTAGAATATTTATAAACTGTGCATAATATGACCAACAAAAAAGTATATGAGGCCAAGGTGCTGGCTGGCCTCCAAAGTGGAGACATGGGCGATCCAAAGTTTGTACCCAAGTACGAACAAGTATGGAAAAAACAGGGTAAGGTACCAAGTACCATTAATAACTTCGGCTGTAGATGGCCGAGCAAGACAAACGGCATACCGTTGGAAAGGTCTTGGGGAGACCTATCTACCCTAAAAGTTTCATGGGGCTGAGTTGAAAGACCACGGAGATATTAGGTGATGATGGTCCAATTCGGGGACCAAGTCGCAGGAAATGGCACTTGACCAAAATCACCCTTGAAAGATGAATACCGGCTGACCGGTAAGAGATAGCGACTTGTCGTAGAATATTTATATGTTGGACGTTGGAAGACGCAACTTTCATTATATGGGAGCAACCCGGTCAGGGTGCTCCAAGTCGGTCGTTTGGTCGGTTTATGATTTGGGCCGACCATGTGCTGTACCAGGTAGAGGTACCTTTCATGAATTATAACTCGGTCAGTTTGCCACCGAGCGACAAGTTGCAGTGTGTTTTGGAATGGTCTTGATTGAAACTATTACGGAAAAATACGAATAGAAAATCAGCATGTTGGTGGGCGAAGCTATTAGTGAAACATAGAGCAACAAGGGTTCAAAAACTAATGAAATGAGACTTGGACCAAGAATAACGGCAAGTTGGAGACGAGGTAGCAAGTTGGCGTAGAATATTTATAAATTGTGCATAATATGACCAACAAAAAAGTATATGGGGACAAGGCGGTAGCTGGCCCCCAAAGTGGAGATATGGGTGATTCATGTTTTGCACCCAAGTACGAACAAGTATGGTGAAAACAGGGTAAGGTACCAACTACCATTAATAACTTCGGCTGTAGATGGCCGAGCAAGACAAACGGCATACCGTTGGAAAGGTCTTGGGGAGACCTATCTACCCTGAAAGTTTCATGAGGCTGAGTTGAAAGACCATGGAGATTTTAGGTGATGATGGTCCAATTCGGGGACCAAGTCGCAGGAAATGGCACTTGACCAAAATCACCCTTGAAAGATGAATACCGGCTGACCAGTAAGAGATAGCGACTTGTCGTAGAATATTTATATGTTGGACGTTGGAAGACGCAACTTTCATTATATGGGAGCAACCCGGTCAGGGTGCTCCAAGTCGGTCGTTTGGTCGGTTTATGGTTTGGGCCGACCATGTGCTGTACCAGGTAGAGGTACCTTTCATGAATTATAACTCGGTCAGTTTGCCACCGACCGACAAGTCACGGTGTGATTTAGAATGGTCTTGATTGGAACTATTACGGAAAAATACGAATAGAAAATCCGCATGTTGGTGGGCGAAGCTATTAGTGAATCATATAGCAAAATGGGTCCAAAAACGAACGAAATGGGACTTGGACCAAGAATAACGGCAAGTTGGAGAAGAGATAGCAAGTTGGCGTAGAACAATTATAAACTGTGCATGGTATGACCAACAAAAAAGTATATGGGGACAAGGCGGTAGCTGGCCCCCAAAGTGGAGAGATGGGTGATTCATGTTTTGCACCCAAGTACGAACAAGTATGGTGAAAACAGGGTAAGGTACCAAGTACCATGAATAACTTCGGCTGTCGATGGCCTAGCGAGACAATTGGCATATCGTTGGAAAGGTCTTGGGGAGACCTATCTACCCTGAAAGTTTCATGTCGCTGAATTGAAAGACCACGGAGATATTAGGTGATGATGGTCCAATTCGGGGACCAAGTCGCAGGAAATGGCACTTGACCAAAATCACCCTTGAAAGATGAATACCGGCTGACCGGTAAGAGATAGCGACTTGTCGTAGAATATTTATATGTTGGACGTTGGAAGACGCAACTTTGATTATATGGGAGCAACCCGGTCAGGGTGCTCCAAGTCGGTCGTTTGGTCGGTTTATGATTTGGGCCGACCATGTGCTGTACCAGGTAGAGGTACCTTTCATGAATTATAACTCGGTCAGTTTTTCACCGAGCGACAAGTTACGCTGTGATTTGGAATGGTCTTGAGTAAAACTATTACGGAAAAATACGAATAGAAAATCAGCATGTTGGTGGGCGAAGCTATTAGTGAAACATATAGCAAAATGGGTCCGAAAACGAATGAAATGGGACTTGGACCAAGAATAACCGCAAGTTGTAGACGAGGTAGCAAGTTGGCGTAGAATATTTATAAACTGTGCATAATATGACCAACAAAAAAGTATATGGGGACAAGGCGGTAGCTGGCCTCCAAAGTGGAGATATGGGTGATTCATGTTTTGCACCCAAGTACGAACAAGTATGGTAAAAACAGGGTAAGGTACCAAGTACCATGAATAACTTCGGCTGTAGATGGCCTAGCGAGACAATTTCTATATCGTTGGAAAGGTCTTGGGGAGACCTATCTACCCTGAAAGTTTCATGAGGCTGAGTGGAAAGACCACGGAGATATTAGGTGATGATGGTCCAATTCGGGGACCAAGTCGCAGGAAATGGCACTTGACCAAAATCACCCTTGAAAGATGAATACCGGCTGACCGGTAAGAGATAGCGACTTGTCGTAGAATATTTATATGTTGGACGTTGGAAGACGCAACTTTGATTATATGGGAGCAACCCGGTCAGGGTGCTCCAAGTCGGTCGTTTGGTCGGTTAATGATTTGGGCCGACCATGTGCTGTACCAGGTAGAGGTACCTTTCATGAATTATAACTCGGTCATTTCGCCACCAAGCGACAAGTTGCGTTGTGTTTTGGAATGATCTTAAGTGGGACTATCAAGGAAAAATACAAATAAAAAATCAGCTTGTCAATGGCCGAAGCTATTAGTGAAACATATAGCAAAATGGGTCCGAAAACGAATGAAATGGGACTTGGACCAAGAATAACGGCAAGTTAGAGACGAGTTAGCAAGTTGGCGTAGAACAATTATATTTGGTGCATGGTATGACCAACAAAAAAGTATATGAGGCCAAGGTGCTGGCTGGCCTCCAAAGTGGAGATATGGGCGATTCAAAGTTTGTACCCAAGTACGAACAAGTATGGAAAAAACAGGGTAAGGTACCAAGTACCATTAATAACTTCGGCTGTAGATGGCCGAGCAAGACAAACGGCATACCGTTGGAAAGGTCTTGGGGAGACCTATCTACCCTGAAAGTTTCATGAGGCTGAGTGGAAAGACCACGGAGATATTAGGTGATGATGGTCCAATTCGGGGACCAAGTCGCAGGAAATGGCACTTGACCAAAATCACCCTTGAAAGATGAATACCGGCTGACCGGTAAGAGATAGCGACTTGTCGTAGAATATTTATATGTTGGACGTTTGAAGACGCAACTTTCATTATATGGGAGCAACCCGGTCAGGGTGCTCCAAGTCGGTCGTTTGGTCGGTTTATGATTTGGGCCGACCATGTGCTGTACCAGGTAGAGGTACCTTTCATGAATTATAACTCGGTCAGTTTGCCACCGACCGACAAGTCACAGTGTAATTTAGAATGGTCATGATAGGAACTATTACGGAAAAATACGAATAGAAAATCAGCATGTTGGTGGGCGAAGCTATTAGTGAAACATAGAGCAACAAGGGTCCAAAAACGAATGAAATGAGACTTGGACCAAGAATAACCGCAAGTTGTAGACGAGGTAGCAAGTTTGCGTAGAATATTTATAAACTGTGCATAATATGACCAACAAAAAAGTATATGGGGACAAGGCGGTAGCTGGCCTCCAAAGTGGAGATATGGGTGATTCATGTTTTGCACCCAAGTACGAACAAGTATGGTAAAAACAGGGTAAGGTACCAAGTACCATGAATAACTTCGGCTGTAGATGGCCTAGCGAGACAATTGGCATATCGTTGGAAAGGTCTTGGGGAGACCTATCTACCCTGAAAGTTTTATGAGGCTGAATTGAAAGACCACGGAGATATTAGGTGATGATGGTCCAATTCGGGGACCAAGTCGCAGGAAATGGCACTTGACCAAAATCACCCTTGAAAGGTGATTACCGGCTGACCGATAAGAGATAGCGACTTGTCGTAGAATATTTATATGTTGGACGTTGGAAGACGCAACTTTCATTATATGGGGGCAACCCAGTCAGGGTGCTCCAAGTCGGTCGTTTGGTCGGTTTATGTTTTGGGCCGACCATGTGCTGTACCAGGTAGAGGTACCTTTCATGAATTATAACTCGGTAATTTTGCTACCGAGCGACAAGTTGCGGTGTGTTTTGGAATGATCTTAAGTGGGACTATCAAGGAAAAATACAAATAAAAAATCAGCTTGTCAATGGCCGAAGCTATTAGTGAAACATATAGCAAAATGGGTCCGAAAACGAATGAAATGGGACTTGGACCAAGAATAACTGCAAGTTGGAGAAGAGATAGCAAGTTGGCGTATAACAATTATATTTGGTGCATGGTATGACCAACAAAAAAGTATATGAGACCAAGGTGCTGGCTGGCCTCCAAAGTGGAGATATGGGCGATCCAAAGTTTGTACCCAAGTACGAACAAGTATGGAAAAAAACAGGGTAAGGTACCAAGTACCATTAATAACTTCGGCTGTAGATGGCCGAGCAAGACAAACGGCATACCGTTGGAAAGGTCTTGGGGAGACCTATCTATCCTTAAAGTTTCATGAGGCTGAGTTGAAAGACCACGGAGATATTGGGTGATGATGGTCCAATTCGGGGACCAAGTCGCAGGAAATGGCACTTGACCAAAATCACCCTTGAAAGGTGAATACCGGCTGACCGGTAAGAGAAAGCGACTTGTCGTAGAATATTTATATGTTGGACGTTGGAAGACGCAACTTTCATTATATGGGGGCAACCCGGTCAGGGTGCTCCAAGTCGGTCGTTTGGTCGGTTTATGATTTGGGCCGACCATGTGCTGTACCAGGTAGAGGTACCTTTCATGAATTATAACTCGGTAATTTTGCTACCGAGCGACAAGTTGCGTTGTGTTTTGGAATGATCTTAAGTGGGACTATCAAGGAAAAATACAAATAAAAAATCAGCTTGTCAATGGCCGAAGCTATTAGTGAAACATATAGCAAAATGGGTCCGAAAACGAATGAAATGGGACTTGGACCAAGAATAACTGCAAGTTGGAGAAGAGATAGCAAGTTGGCGTATAACAATTATATTTGGTGCATGGTATGACCAACAAAAAAGTATATGAGACCAAGGTGCTGGCTGGCCTCCAAAGTGGAGATATGGGCGATCCAAAGTTTGTACCCAAGTACGAACAAGTATGGAAAAAAACAGGGTAAGGTACCAAGTACCATTAATAACTTCGGCTGTAGATGGCCGAGCAAGACAAACGGCATACCGTTGGAAAGGTCTTGGGGAGACCTATCTATCCTTAAAGTTTCATGAGGCTGAGTTGAAAGACCACGGAGATATTGGGTGATGATGGTCCAATTCGGGGACCAAGTCGCAGGAAATGGCACTTGACCAAAATCACCCTTGAAAGGTGAATACCGGCTGACCGGTAAGAGATAGCGACTTGGCGTAGAATATTCATACGTTGGGCGGGTATAGACGCAAATTTCATTATATGGGAGCAACCCGGTCAGGGTGCTCCAAGTCGGTCGTTTGGTCGGTTTATGTTTTGGGCCGACCACGTGGTGTACCAAATTGAGGTACCTTTCATGAATTATAACTCGGTCAGTTTGCCACCGAGCGACAAGTTCCGGTGTGTTTTGGAATGGTCTTGAGTGGGACTATCAAGGAAAAATACAGATAGAAAATCAGCTTGTCCATGGCCGAAGCTATTAGTGAAACATATAGCAAAATGGGTCCAAAAACGAATGAAATGGGACTTGGACCAAGAATAACGGCAAGTTGGAGAAGAGATAGCAAGTTGGCGTAGTACAATTATATTTAGTGCATGGTATGACCAACAAAAAAGTATATGGGGCCAAGGTGCTGGCTGGCCTCCAAAGTTGAGATATGGGCGATCCAAAGTTTGTACCCAAGTATGGCAAAAACTGGTAGAGGTACCTTTCATGAATTACTGCTTAGGCTGTATGGCACTTAGCGGGACGCTTGGCTCTGGTATGGAATAGTCTTGAGTGGGACTATCAAGAAAAAATACGAACAAAAAATCACCATGTCCACGGACGAAGGTATTAGCGAAACTTAGAGCGAAATTGCGACCAAGTCGCTGGAAATGGCCCTTGAACCAAGTATACCGTCAAGGCGGTACGAGATAGCGAGTTGACGTAGAACATTTATAAGTTTGCCTTTACGAGACGAAAGTTTAGTTGTATGGGGCCAACCCGCCCAGGGTTGTCCAAGTCGGTCATATGGCTGATCGAAATTTTCGACCAAGTACTGAGAAAACAGGGTAAGGTACCAAGTACCTCAAATAACTTCGGCTGTAGATGTCCGAGCGAAGCAAACGGTATAGCGTTGGAAAGGTCTTGAAGTGCTTTAAACACCCTGAAAGCATGAGAACGCTATCTGGAAAACTCGTGGAGATATTAGCGAAACATAGGGCCCAAAAGATACCAAGTCGCAGGAAATGGGCCCTCCAAGAACACCCCAAAATCCCAATTACGGCTACGTTGCAGGCCAGCTAGCGAAGTGAAATGTTCTAGACATAACTAGAACACGTTGATGCGCAACTTTTTGAATAAGATTTTTTTTCGATATCTGGCCCCCAAAGGGGGGATATGGGCGATCCAAGGATTTTTCCAAGTTTCGGTACTTTTTACGGTATCGCTCATAGCTCCGGCTGTATGCAAGCAAATGGCAACCTAAGACATGATTTGGAAAGAATAAGAGTAGTACTAACTTACGTTAGAACACAGCGAAGCGCTATCGGTTCATGGCAAGGCCGATATAAGCAGTCAAAGATGAAAAATGTTGACAAAATGAACAAAAATTACCTTGGTACGCGAATAGTGGCCAGGGATGAAGAGGTACGAAGGTGGTGGGGAATAATTATAATTAGGAATTGGTACGATCTATAAGTTTGCCGAAGACCGCAAAGCGCTCAGACCCATAGAAAGTGGCCATTTGGGCCGAACAGTGCGTGCAAAGAGGTGAAAAAGCAAAAATTGCACTTTGATGGGCGATTTGCGGGGGGAAGGAGGGGTCGGAGGGGTAAATGTCTCATGGCCAAAAAGTCTTATCTCATCAAGATCTAAAACATTGCCGAAGACCGCAAAGCGCTAGCTCGCAATCGAAAAATCGCGATTTTGAAAATTTTCTAAGTGTTGGGCCCCCTAAGGAAAAGTAACAAAAATCACCTTTGGCCCCAATTTTGAGCATGAAGGAGTCGTTTCCGAGGCATGGTGTCTTCGGCAAAAAGTTTCATCTACTCGAGTACTTACGACTAGTCAAATAAAAAATTGAGAAACACAAACGGTATGGCTATGCCGAAGCTCGATACACCCGAAAAAATCCCAAAAAAGTCGAAAATGTCGAAAAATGAGAAAACCCTATATTCGTACTCTACTCGAGCCCTAAATATTGAAAAGTGAAACCCGCGATCGATTTGGAACAAAAAATTGACCTAGGCAAAAATGTATGACGTTCCGCACCTTTGAAAAATCTGGTAAGTGTATTTTAGACAGACTCGAAAAAAGTCGCCCCGAGTCCCCTTACGTTGAAAATCCGAAAAAGTCGAAATTGTTGAAAATGTTAAAAAGCCTCTTTTGGTGGTCCATGGCACCACTAGATATTGAAAAGTGAGGTCCGCGGCCAATCCGGAAGAAAAAGTTAGCTAGGCAAACTTGTATGTCGGTCGATACAAAAAACGGCTCGGTGAGTGTATTTTCGACAGGCTTCAAAAAACAATCCTTTCTCCATACAATTTCAATCGATTTTTAAAATTTCGAGATAGCGCTTTGGTGTCTTCGGCAATAATGTAGAAATCGGGTTTTTAAACACATTTTACTTTTGGGTTTTTTTCGATCCGTCGCTTGGTTCGCCCGCAATCGCGAGAAAACGAAAAAACACGTTTACAAAATTCGTCCGGAATTTTGTGATCGCCGTCCATACATTTTCGATCGATTTTTAAAATTTCGAGATAGCGCTTTGGTGTCTTCGGCAATAATGTAGAAATCGGGTTTTTAAACACATTTTACTTTTGGGTTTTTTTCGATCCGTCGCTTGGTTCGCCCGCAATCGCGAGAAAACGAAAAAACACGTTTACAAAATTCCGGACGAATTTTGTGAACGCCGTCCATACATTTTCGATCGATTTTTAAAATTTCGAGATAGCGCTTTGATGTCTTCGGCAATAATGTAGAAATCGGGTTTTTAAACACATTTTACTTTTGGGTTTTTTTCGATCCGTCGCTTGGTTCGCCCGCAATCGCGAGAAAACGAAAAAACACGTTTACAAAATTCCGGACGAATTTTGTGATCGCCGTCCATACATTTTCGATCGATTTTTAAAATTTCGAGATAGCGCTTTGGTGTCTTCGGCAATAATGTAGAAATCGGGTTTTTAAACACATTTTACTTTTGGGTTTTTTTCGATCCGTCGCTTGGTTCGCCCGCAATCGCGAGAAAACGAAAAAACACGTTTACAAAATTCCGGACGAATTTTGTGAACGCCGTCCATACATTTTCGATCGATTTTTAAAATTTCGAGATAGCGCTTTGGTGTCTTCGGCAATAATGTAGAAATCGGGTTTTTAAACACATTTTACTTTTGGGTTTTTTTCGATCCGTCGCTTGGTTCGCCCGCAATTGAGAGAAAACGGAAAAACACGTTTACAAAATTCCGGACGAATTTTGTGATCGCCGTCCATACATTTTCGATCGATTTTTAAAATTTCGAGATAGCGCTTTGGTGTCTTCGGCAATAATGTAGAAATCGGGTTTTTAAACACATTTTACTTTTGGGTTTTTTTCGATCCGTCGCTTGGTTCGCCCGCAATCGCGAGAAAACGAAAAAACACGTTTACAAAATTCCGGACGAATTTTGTGAACGCCGTCCATACATTTTCGATCGATTTTTAAAATTTCGAGATAGCGCTTTGGTGTCTTCGGCAATAATGTAGAAATCGGGTTTTTAAACACATTTTACTTTTGGGTTTTTTTCGATCCGTCGCTTGGTTCGCCCGCAATCGCGAGAAAACGAAAAAACACGTTTACAAAATTCCGGACGAATTTTGTGATCGCCGTCCATACATTTTCGATCGATTTTTAAAATTTCGAGATAGCGCTTTGGTGTCTTCGGCAATAATGTAGAAATCGGGTTTTTAAACACATTTTACTTTTGGGTTTTTTTCGATCCGACGCATAGTTCGCGCGCAATCGAGAGAAAACGGAAAAACACGTTTACAAAATTCGTCCGGAATTTTGTGAACGCTCTCCATACATTTTCACCTTTGGGTCGTGAATACCGGCTGACCGATAAGAGATAGCGACTTGTCGTAAAATATTTATATGTTGGACGTTGGAAGACGCAACTTTCATTATATGGGGGCAACCCGATCAGGGTGCTCCAAGTCGGTCGTTTGGTCGGTTTATGTTTTGGGCCGACCATGTGCTGTACCAGGTTGAGGTACCTTTCATGAATTATAACTCGGTCAGTTTTTCACCGAGCGACAAGTTACGCTGTGATTTGGAATGGTCTTGAGTAAAACTATTACGGAAAAATACAAACAGAAAATCATCATGTTGGTGGGCGAAGCTATTAGTGAAACATAGAGCAACAAGGGTCCAAAAACGAATGAAATGGGACTTGGACCAAGAATAGCGGCAAGTTGGAGACGAGGTAGCAAGTTGACGTAGAATATTTATAAACTGTGCATGATATGACCAACAAAAAAGTATATGGGGACAAGGCGGTAGCTGGCCCCCAAAGTGGAGATATGGGTGATTCATGTTTTGCACCCAAGTACGAACAAGTATGGTGAAAACAGGGTAAGGTACCAAGTACCATGAATAACTTCAGCTGTAGATGGCCTAGCGAGACAATTGGCATATCGTTGGAAAGGTATTGGGGAGACCTATCTACCCTGAAAGTTTCATGAGGCTGAATTGAAAGACCACGGAGATATTAGGTGATGATGGTCCAATTCGGGGACCAAGTCGCAGGAAATGGCACTTGACCAAAACCACCCTTGAAAGGTGAATACCGGCTGACCGGTAAGAGATAGCGACTTGGCGTAGAATATTCATACGTTGGGCGGGTATAGATGCAAATTTTATTATATGGGAGCAACCCGATCAGGGTGCTCCAAGTCGGTCGTTTGGTCGGTTTATGATTTGGGCCGACCATGTGCTGTACCAGGTAGAGGTACCTTTCATGAATTATAACTCGGTCAGTTTGCCACCGAGCGACAAGTTGCGTTGTGTTTTGGAATGATCTTAAGTGGGACTATCAAGGAAAAATACAAATAAAAAATCAGCTTGTCAATGGCCGAAGCTATTAGTGAAACATATAGCAAAATGGGTCCGAAAACGAATGAAATGGGACTTGGACCAAGAATAACGGCAAGTTGCAGAAGTGATTGCAAGTTGGCGTAGAACAATTATATTTGGTGCATGGTATGACCAACAAAAAAGTATATGAGGCCAAGGTGCTGGCTGGCCTCCAAAGTGGAGATATGGGCGATCCAAAGTTTGTACCCAAGTACGAACAAGTATGGAAAAAACAGGGTAAGGTACCAAGTACCATTAATAACTTCGGCTGTAGATGGCCGAGCAAGACAAACGGCACACCGTTGGAAAGGTCTTGGGAAGACCTATCTACCCTGAAAGTTTCATGAGGCTGAGTTGAAAGACCACGGAGATATTAGGTGATGATGGTTCAATTCGGGTTCAATTTCGAGTCGCAGGAAATGGCACTTGACCAAAATCACCCTTGAAAGGTGATTACCGGCTGACCGGTAAGAGATAGCGACTTGGCGTAGAATGTTCATACGTTTGGCAGGTAAAGACGCAACTTTCATTACATGGGAGCAACCCGATCAGGGTGCTCCAAGTCGGTCGTTTGGTCGGTTTATGATTTGGGCCGACCATGTGCTGTACCAGGTAGAGGTACCTTTCATGAATTATAACTCGGTCAGTTTGCCACCGAGCGACAAGTTGCGTTGTGTTTTGGAATGATCTTAAGTGGGACTATCAAGGAAAAATACAAATAAAAAATCAGCTTGTCAATGGCCGAAGCTATTAGTGAAACATATAGCAAAATGGGTCCGAAAACGAATGAAATGGGACTTGGACCAAGAATAACGGCAAGTTGCAGAAGTGATTGCAAGTTGGCGTAGAACAATTATATTTGGTGCATGGTATGACCAACAAAAAAGTATATGAGGCCAAGGTGCTGGCTGGCCTCCAAAGTGGAGATATGGGCGATCCAAAGTTTGTACCCAAGTACGAACAAGTATGGAAAAAACAGGGTAAGGTACCAAGTACCATTAATAACTTCGGCTGTAGATGGCCGAGCAAGACAAACGGCATACCGTTGGAAAGGTCTTGGGGAGACCTATCTACCCTGAAAGTTTCATGAGGCTGAGTTGAAAGACCACGGAGATATTAGGTGATGATGGTTCAATTCGGGTTCAATTTCGAGTCGCAGGAAATGGCACTTGACCAAAATCACCCTTGAAAGGTGATTACCGGCTGACCGGTAAGAGATAGCGACTTGGCGTAGAATGTTCATACGTTTGGCAGGTAAAGACGCAACTTTCATTACATGGGAGCAACCCGATCAGGGTGCTCCAAGTCGGTCGTTTGGTCGGTTTATGATTTGGGCCGACCATGTGCTGTACCAGGTAGAGGTACCTTTCATGAATTATAACTCGGTCAGTTTGCCACCGAGCGACAAGTTGCGTTGTGTTTTGGAATGATCTTAAGTGGGACTATCAAGGAAAAATACAAATAAAAAATCAGCTTGTCAATGGCCGAAGCTATTAGTGAAACATATAGCAAAATGGGTCCGAAAACGAATGAAATGGGACTTGGACCAAGAATAACGGCAAGTTGCAGAAGTGATTGCAAGTTGGCGTAGAACAATTATATTTGGTGCATGGTATGACCAACAAAAAAGTATATGAGGCCAAGGTGCTGGCTGGCCTCCAAAGTGGAGATATGGGCGATCCAAAGTTTGTACCCAAGTACGAACAAGTATGGAAAAAACAGGGTAAGGTACCAAGTACCATTAATAACTTCGGCTGTAGATGGCCGAGCAAGACAAACGGCACACCGTTGGAAAGGTCTTGGGAAGACCTATCTACCCTGAAAGTTTCATGAGGCTGAGTTGAAAGACCACGGAGATATTAGGTGATGATGGTCCAATTCGGGGACCAAGTCGCAGGAAATGGCACTTGACCAAAACCACCCTTGAAAGGTGAATACCGGCTGACCGGTAAGAGATAGCGACTTGGCGTAGAATATTCATACGTTGGGCGGGTATAGATGCAAATTTTATTATATGGGAGCAACCCGATCAGGGTGCTCCAAGTCGGTCGTTTGGTCGGTTTATGATTTGGGCCGACCATGTGCTGTACCAGGTAGAGGTACCTTTCATGAATTATAACTCGGTCAGTTTGCCACCGAGCGACAAGTTGCGTTGTGTTTTGGAATGATCTTAAGTGGGACTATCAAGGAAAAATACAAATAAAAAATCAGCTTGTCAATGGCCGAAGCTATTAGTGAAACATATAGCAAAATGGGTCCGAAAACGAATGAAATGGGACTTGGACCAAGAATAACGGCAAGTTGCAGAAGTGATTGCAAGTTGGCGTAGAACAATTATATTTGGTGCATGGTATGACCAACAAAAAAGTATATGAGGCCAAGGTGCTGGCTGGCCTCCAAAGTGGAGATATGGGCGATCCAAAGTTTGTACCCAAGTACGAACAAGTATGGAAAAAACAGGGTAAGGTACCAAGTACCATTAATAACTTCGGCTGTAGATGGCCGAGCAAGACAAACGGCACACCGTTGGAAAGGTCTTGGGGAGACCTATCTACCCTGAAAGTTTCATGAGGTTGAGTTGAAAGACCACGGAGATATTAGGTGATGATAGTCCAATTCGGGGACCAAGTCGCAGGAAATGGCACTTGACCAAAACCACCCTTGAAAGGTGAATACCGGCTGACCGGTAAGAGATAGCGACTTGTCGTAGAATATTTCTATGTTGGACGTTAGAAGACGCAACTTTCATTATATGGGAGCAACCCGGTCAGGGTGCTCCAAGTCGGTCGTTTGGTCGGTTTATGATTTGGGCCGACCATGTGCTGTACCAGGTAGAGGTACCTTTCATGAATTATAACTCGGTCAGTTTGCCACCGAGCGACAAGTTGCGTTGTGTTTTGGAATGATCTTAAGTGGGACTATCAAGGAAAAATACAAATAAAAAATCAGCTTGTCAATGGCCGAAGCTATTAGTGAAACATATAGCAAAATGGGTCCAAAAACGAATGAAATGGGACTTGGACCAAGAATAACGGCAAGTTGGAGAAGAGATAGCAAGTTGGCGTAGTACAATTATATTTAGTGCATGGTATGACCAACAAAAAAGTATATGGGGCCAAGGTGCTGGCTGGCCTCCAAAGTTGAGATATGGGCGATCCAAAGTTTGTACCCAAGTATGGCAAAAACTGGTAGAGGTACCTTTCATGAATTACTGCTTAGGCTGTATGGCACTTAGCGGGACGCTTGGCTCTGGTATGGAATAGTCTTGAGTGGGACTATCAAGAAAAAATACGAACAAAAAATCACCATGTCCACGGACGAAGGTATTAGCGAAACTTAGAGCGAAATTGCGACCAAGTCGCTGGAAATGGCCCTTGAACCAAGTATACCGTCAAGGCGGTACGAGATAGCGAGTTGACGTAGAACATTTATAAGTTTGCCTTTACGAGACGAAAGTTTAGTTGTATGGGGCCAACCCGCCCAGGGTTGTCCAAGTCGGTCATATGGCTGATCGAAATTTTCGACCAAGTACTGAGAAAACAGGGTAAGGTACCAAGTACCTCAAATAACTTCGGCTGTAGATGTCCGAGCGAAGCAAACGGTATAGCGTTGGAAAGGTCTTGAAGTGCTTTAAACACCCTGAAAGCATGAGAACGCTATCTGGAAAACTCGTGGAGATATTAGCGAAACATAGGGCCCAAAAGATACCAAGTCGCAGGAAATGGGCCCTCCAAGAACACCCCAAAATCCCAATTACGGCTACGTTGCAGGCCAGCTAGCGAAGTGAAATGTTCTAGACATAACTAGAACACGTTGATGCGCAACTTTTTGAATAAGATTTTTTTTCGATATCTGGCCCCCAAAGGGGGGATATGGGCGATCCAAGGATTTTTCCAAGTTTCGGTACTTTTTACGGTATCGCTCATAGCTCCGGCTGTATGCAAGCAAATGGCAACCTAAGACATGATTTGGAAAGAATAAGAGTAGTACTAACTTACGTTAGAACACAGCGAAGCGCTATCGGTTCATGGCAAGGCCGATATAAGCAGTCAAAGATGAAAAATGTTGACAAAATGAACAAAAATTACCTTGGTACGCGAATAGTGGCCAGGGATGAAGAGGTACGAAGGTGGTGGGGAATAATTATAATTAGGAATTGGTACGATCTATAAGTTTGCCGAAGACCGCAAAGCGCTCAGACCCATAGAAAGTGGCCATTTGGGCCGAACAGTGCGTGCAAAGAGGTGAAAAAGCAAAAATTGCACTTTGATGGGCGATTTGCGGGGGGAAGGAGGGGTCGGAGGGGTAAATGTCTCATGGCCAAAAAGTCTTATCTCATCAAGATCTAAAACATTGCCGAAGACCGCAAAGCGCTAGCTCGCAATCGAAAAATCGCGATTTTGAAAATTTTCTAAGTGTTGGGCCCCCTAAGGAAAAGTAACAAAAATCACCTTTGGCCCCAATTTTGAGCATGAAGGAGTCGTTTCCGAGGCATGGTGTCTTCGGCAAAAAGTTTCATCTACTCGAGTACTTACGACTAGTCAAATAAAAAATTGAGAAACACAAACGGTATGGCTATGCCGAAGCTCGATACACCCGAAAAAATCCCAAAAAAGTCGAAAATGTCGAAAAATGAGAAAACCCTATATTCGTACTCTACTCGAGCCCTAAATATTGAAAAGTGAAACCCGCGATCGATTTGGAACAAAAAATTGACCTAGGCAAAAATGTATGACGTTCCGCACCTTTGAAAAATCTGGTAAGTGTATTTTAGACAGACTCGAAAAAAGTCGCCCCGAGTCCCCTTACGTTGAAAATCCGAAAAAGTCGAAATTGTTGAAAATGTTAAAAAGCCTCTTTTGGTGGTCCATGGCACCACTAGATATTGAAAAGTGAGGTCCGCGGCCAATCCGGAAGAAAAAGTTAGCTAGGCAAACTTGTATGTCGGTCGATACAAAAAACGGCTCGGTGAGTGTATTTTCGACAGGCTTCAAAAAACAATCCTTTCTCCATACAATTTCAATCGATTTTTAAAATTTCGAGATAGCGCTTTGGTGTCTTCGGCAATAATGTAGAAATCGGGTTTTTAAACACATTTTACTTTTGGGTTTTTTTCGATCCGTCGCTTGGTTCGCCCGCAATCGCGAGAAAACGAAAAAACACGTTTACAAAATTCGTCCGGAATTTTGTAAACGCCGTCCATACATTTTCGATCGATTTTTAAAATTTCGAGATAGCGCTTTGGTGTCTTCGGCAATAATGTAGAAATCGGGTTTTTAAACACATTTTACTTTTGGGTTTTTTTCGATCCGTCGCTTGGTTCGCCCGCAATCGCGAGAAAACGAAAAAACACGTTTACAAAATTCCGGACGAATTTTGTGAACGCCGTCCATACATTTTCGATCGATTTTTAAAATTTCGAGATAGCGCTTTGATGTCTTCGGCAATAATGTAGAAATCGGGTTTTTAAACACATTTTACTTTTGGGTTTTTTTCGATCCGTCGCTTGGTTCGCCCGCAATCGCGAGAAAACGAAAAAACACGTTTACAAAATTCCGGACGAATTTTGTGATCGCCGTCCATACATTTTCGATCGATTTTTAAAATTTCGAGATAGCGCTTTGGTGTCTTCGGCAATAATGTAGAAATCGGGTTTTTAAACACATTTTACTTTTGGGTTTTTTTCGATCCGTCGCTTGGTTCGCCCGCAATCGCGAGAAAACGAAAAAACACGTTTACAAAATTCCGGACGAATTTTGTGAACGCCGTCCATACATTTTCGATCGATTTTTAAAATTTCGAGATAGCGCTTTGGTGTCTTCGGCAATAATGTAGAAATCGGGTTTTTAAACACATTTTACTTTTGGGTTTTTTTCGATCCGTCGCTTGGTTCGCCCGCAATTGAGAGAAAACGGAAAAACACGTTTACAAAATTCCGGACGAATTTTGTGATCGCCGTCCATACATTTTCGATCGATTTTTAAAATTTCGAGATAGCGCTTTGGTGTCTTCGGCAATAATGTAGAAATCGGGTTTTTAAACACATTTTACTTTTGGGTTTTTTTCGATCCGTCGCTTGGTTCGCCCGCAATCGCGAGAAAACGAAAAAACACGTTTACAAAATTCCGGACGAATTTTGTGAACGCCGTCCATACATTTTCGATCGATTTTTAAAATTTCGAGATAGCGCTTTGGTGTCTTCGGCAATAATGTAGAAATCGGGTTTTTAAACACATTTTACTTTTGGGTTTTTTTCGATCCGTCGCTTGGTTCGCCCGCAATCGCGAGAAAACGAAAAAACACGTTTACAAAATTCCGGACGAATTTTGTGATCGCCGTCCATACATTTTCGATCGATTTTTAAAATTTCGAGATAGCGCTTTGGTGTCTTCGGCAATAATGTAGAAATCGGGTTTTTAAACACATTTTACTTTTGGGTTTTTTTCGATCCGACGCATAGTTCGCGCGCAATCGAGAGAAAACGGAAAAACACGTTTACAAAATTCGTCCGGAATTTTGTGAACGCTCTCCATACATTTTCACCTTTGGGTCGTGAATACCGGCTGACCGATAAGAGATAGCGACTTGTCGTAAAATATTTATATGTTGGACGTTGGAAGACGCAACTTTCATTATATGGGGGCAACCCGATCAGGGTGCTCCAAGTCGGTCGTTTGGTCGGTTTATGTTTTGGGCCGACCATGTGCTGTACCAGGTTGAGGTACCTTTCATGAATTATAACTCGGTCAGTTTTTCACCGAGCGACAAGTTACGCTGTGATTTGGAATGGTCTTGAGTAAAACTATTACGGAAAAATACGAACAGAAAATCAGCATGTTGGTGGGCGAAGCTATTAGTGAAACATAGAGCAACAAAGGTCCAAAAACGAATGAAATGGGACTTGGACCAAGAATAGCGGCAAGTTGGAGACGAGGTAGCAAGTTGACGTAGAATATTTATAAACTGTGCATGATATGACCAACAAAAAAGTATATGGGGACAAGGCGGTAGCTGGCCTCCAAAGTGGAGATATGGGTGATTCATGTTTTGCACCCAAGTACGAACAAGTATGGTGAAAACAGGGTAAGGTACCAAGTACCATGAATAACTTCAGCTGTAGATGGCCTAGCGAGACAATTGGCATATCGTTGGAAAGGTATTGGGGAGACCTATCTACCCTGAAAGTTTCATGAGGCTGAATTGAAAGACCACGGAGATATTAGGTGATGATGGTCCAATTCGGGGACCAAGTCGCAGGAAATGGCACTTGACCAAAATCACCCTTGGAAGGTGAATACCGGCTTACCGGTAAGAGATAGCGACTTGGCGTAAAATATTCATACGTTGGGCGGGTAAAGACGCAACTTTCATTATATGGGAGCAACCCGATCAGGGTGCTCCAAGTCGGTCGTTTGGTCGGTTTATGTTTTGGGCCGACCATGTGCTGTACCAGGTTGAGGTACCTTTCATGAATTATAACTCGGTCAGTTTTTCACCGAGCGACAAGTTACGCTATGATTTGGAATGGTCTTGAGTAAAACTATTACGGAAAAATACAAACAGAAAATCATCATGTTGGTGGGCGAAGCTATTAGTGAAACATAGAGCAACAAGGGTCCAAAAACGAATGAAATGGGACTTGGACCAAGAATAGCGGCAAGTTGGAGACGAGGTAGCAAGTTGACGTAGAATATTTATAAACTGTGCATGATATGACCAACAAAAAAGTATATGGGGACAAGGCGGTAGCTGGCCCCCAAAGTGGAGATATGGGTGATTCATGTTTTGCACCCAAGTACGAACAAGTATGGTGAAAACAGGGTAAGGTACCAAGTACCATGAATAACTTCAGCTGTAGATGGCCTAGCGAGACAATTGGCATATCGTTGGAAAGGTATTGGGGAGACCTATCTACCCTGAAAGTTTCATGAGGCTGAATTGAAAGACCACGGAGATATTAGGTGATGATGGTCCAATTCGGGGACCAAGTCGCAGGAAATGGCACTTGACCAAAACCACCCTTGAAAGGTGAATACCGGCTGACCGGTAAGAGATAGCGACTTGGCGTAGAATATTCATACGTTGGGCGGGTATAGATGCAAATTTTATTATATGGGAGCAACCCGATCAGGGTGCTCGAAGTCGGTCGTTTGGTCGGTTTATGATTTGGGCCGACCATGTGCTGTACCAGGTAGAGGTACCTTTCATGAATTATAACTCGGTCAGTTTGCCACCGAGCGACAAGTTGCGTTGTGTTTTGGAATGATCTTAAGTGGGACTATCAAGGAAAAATACAAATAAAAAATCAGCTTGTCAATGGCCGAAGCTATTAGTGAAACATATAGCAAAATGGGTCCGAAAACGAATGAAATGGGACTTGGACCAAGAATAACGGCAAGTTGCAGAAGTGATTGCAAGTTGGCGTAGAACAATTATATTTGGTGCATGGTATGACCAACAAAAAAGTATATGAGGCCAAGGTGCTGGCTGGCCTCCAAAGTGGAGATATGGGCGATCCAAAGTTTGTACCCAAGTACGAACAAGTATGGAAAAAACAGGGTAAGGTACCAAGTACCATTAATAACTTCGGCTGTAGATGGCCGAGCAAGACAAACGGCATACCGTTGGAAAGGTCTTGGGGAGACCTATCTACCCTGAAAGTTTCATGAGGCTGAGTTGAAAGACCACGGAGATATTAGGTGATGATGGTTCAATTCGGGTTCAATTTCGAGTCGCAGGAAATGGCACTTGACCAAAATCACCCTTGAAAGGTGATTACCGGCTGACCGGTAAGAGATAGCGACTTGGCGTAGAATGTTCATACGTTTGGCAGGTAAAGACGCAACTTTCATTACATGGGAGCAACCCGATCAGGGTGCTCCAAGTCGGTCGTTTGGTCGGTTTATGATTTGGGCCGACCATGTGCTGTACCAGGTAGAGGTACCTTTCATGAATTATAACTCGGTCAGTTTGCCACCGAGCGACAAGTTGCGTTGTGTTTTGGAATGATCTTAAGTGGGACTATCAAGGAAAAATACAAATAAAAAATCAGCTTGTCAATGGCCGAAGCTATTAGTGAAACATATAGCAAAATGGGTCCGAAAACGAATGAAATGGGACTTGGACCAAGAATAACGGCAAGTTGCAGAAGTGATTGCAAGTTGGCGTAGAACAATTATATTTGGTGCATGGTATGACCAACAAAAAAGTATATGAGGCCAAGGTGCTGGCTGGCCTCCAAAGTGGAGATATGGGCGATCCAAAGTTTGTACCCAAGTACGAACAAGTATGGAAAAAACAGGGTAAGGTACCAAGTACCATTAATAACTTCGGCTGTAGATGGCCGAGCAAGACAAACGGCACACCGTTGGAAAGGTCTTGGGAAGACCTATCTACCCTGAAAGTTTCATGAGGCTGAGTTGAAAGACCACGGAGATATTAGGTGATGATGGTCCAATTCGGGGACCAAGTCGCAGGAAATGGCACTTGACCAAAACCACCCTTGAAAGGTGAATACCGGCTGACCGGTAAGAGATAGCGACTTGGCGTAGAATATTCATACGTTGGGCGGGTATAGATGCAAATTTTATTATATGGGAGCAACCCGATCAGGGTGCTCCAAGTCGGTCGTTTGGTCGGTTTATGATTTGGGCCGACCATGTGCTGTACCAGGTAGAGGTACCTTTCATGAATTATAACTCGGTCAGTTTGCCACCGAGCGACAAGTTGCGTTGTGTTTTGGAATGATCTTAAGTGGGACTATCAAGGAAAAATACAAATAAAAAATCAGCTTGTCAATGGCCGAAGCTATTAGTGAAACATATAGCAAAATGGGTCCGAAAACGAATGAAATGGGACTTGGACCAAGAATAACGGCAAGTTGCAGAAGTGATTGCAAGTTGGCGTAGAACAATTATATTTGGTGCATGGTATGACCAACAAAAAAGTATATGAGGCCAAGGTGCTGGCTGGCCTCCAAAGTGGAGATATGGGCGATCCAAAGTTTGTACCCAAGTACGAACAAGTATGGAAAAAACAGGGTAAGGTACCAAGTACCATTAATAACTTCGGCTGTAGATGGCCGAGCAAGACAAACGGCACACCGTTGTAAAGGTCTTGGGGAGACCTATCTACCCTGAAAGTTTCATGAGGTTGAGTTGAAAGACCACGGAGATATTAGGTGATGATAGTCCAATTCGGGGACCAAGTCGCAGGAAATGGCACTTGACCAAAACCACCCTTGAAAGGTGAATACCGGCTGACCGGTAAGAGATAGCGACTTGTCGTAGAATATTTCTATGTTGGACGTTAGAAGACGCAACTTTCATTATATGGGAGCAACCCGGTCAGGGTGCTCCAAGTCGGTCGTTTGGTCGGTTTATGATTTGGGCCGACCATGTGCTGTACCAGGTAGAGGTACCTTTCATGAATTATAACTCGGTCAGTTTGCCACCGAGCGACAAGTTGCGTTGTGTTTTGGAATGATCTTAAGTGGGACTATCAAGGAAAAATACAAATAAAAAATCAGCTTGTCAATGGCCGAAGCTATTAGTGAAACATATAGCAAAATGGGTCCGAAAACGAATGAAATGGGACTTGGACCAAGAATAACTGCAAGTTGGAGAAGAGATAGCAAGTTGGCGTAGAACAATTATATTTGGTGCATGGTATGACCAACAAAAAAGTAAATGAAGCCAAGGTGCTGGCTGGCCTCCAAAGTGGAGATATGGGCGATCCAAAGTTTGTACCCAAGTACGAACAAGTATGGAAAAAACAGGGTAAGGTACCAAGTACCATTAATAACTTCGGCTGTAGATGGCCGAGCAAGACAAACGGCATACCGTTGGAAAGGTCTTGGGGAGACCTATCTACCCTGAAAGTTTCATGAGGCTGAGTTGAAAGACCACGGAGATATTAGGTGATGATGGTTCAATTCGGGTTCAATTTCGAGTCGCAGGAAATGGCACTTGACCAAAATCACCCTTGAAAGGTGATTACCGGCTGACCGGTAAGAGATAGCGACTTGGCGTAGAATGTTCATACGTTTGGCAGGTAAAGACGCAACTTTCATTACATGGGAGCAACCCGATCAGGGTGCTCCAAGTCGGTCGTTTGGTCGGTTTATGATTTGGGCCGACCATGTGCTGTACCAGGTAGAGGTACCTTTCATGAATTATAACTCGGTCAGTTTGCCACCGAGCGACAAGTTGCGTTGTGTTTTGGAATGATCTTAAGTGGGACTATCAAGGAAAAATACAAATAAAAAATCAGCTTGTCAATGGCCGAAGCTATTAGTGAAACATATAGCAAAATGGGTCCGAAAACGAATGAAATGGGACTTGGACCAAGAATAACGGCAAGTTGCAGAAGTGATTGCAAGTTGGCGTAGAACAATTATATTTGGTGCATGGTATGACCAACAAAAAAGTATATGAGGCCAAGGTGCTGGCTGGCCTCCAAAGTGGAGATATGGGCGATCCAAAGTTTGTACCCAAGTACGAACAAGTATGGAAAAAACAGGGTAAGGTACCAAGTACCATTAATAACTTCGGCTGTAGATGGCCGAGCAAGACAAACGGCACACCGTTGGAAAGGTCTTGGGGAGACCTATCTACCCTGAAAGTTTCATGAGGTTGAGTTGAAAGACCACGGAGATATTAGGTGATGATAGTCCAATTCGGGGACCAAGTCGCAGGAAATGGCACTTGACCAAAACCACCCTTGAAAGGTGAATACCGGCTGACCGGTAAGAGATAGCGACTTGTCGTAGAATATTTCTATGTTGGACGTTAGAAGACGCAACTTTCATTATATGGGAGCAACCCGGTCAGGGTGCTCCAAGTCGGTCGTTTGGTCGGTTTATGATTTGGGCCGACCATGTGCTGTACCAGGTAGAGGTACCTTTCATGAATTATAACTCGGTCAGTTTGCCACCGAGCGACAAGTTGCGTTGTGTTTTGGAATGATCTTAAGTGGGACTATCAAGGAAAAATACAAATAAAAAATCAGCTTGTCAATGGCCGAAGCTATTAGTGAAACATATAGCAAAATGGGTCCGAAAACGAATGAAATGGGACTTGGACCAAGAATAACTGCAAGTTGGAGAAGAGATAGCAAGTTGGCGTAGAACAATTATATTTGGTGCATGGTATGACCAACAAAAAAGTAAATGAAGCCAAGGTGCTGGCTGGCCTCCAAAGTGGAGATATGGGCGATCCAAAGTTTGTACCCAAGTACGAACAAGTATGGAAAAAACAGGGTAAGGTACCAAGTACCATTAATAACTTCGGCTGTAGATGGCCGAGCAAGACAAACGGCACACCGTTGGAAAGGTCTTGGGAAGACCTATGTACCCTGAAAGTTTCATGAGGCTGAGTTGAAAGACCACGGAGATATTAGGTGATGATGGTCCAATTCGGGGACCAAGTCGCAGGAAATGGCACTTGACCAAAACCACCCTTGAAAGGTGAATACCGGCTGACCGGTAAGAGATAGCGACTTGGCGTAGAATATTCATACGTTGGGCGGGTATAGATGCAAATTTTATTATATGGGAGCAACCCGATCAGGGTGCTCGAAGTCGGTCGTTTGGTCGGTTTATGATTTGGGCCGACCATGTGCTGTACCAGGTAGAGGTACCTTTCATGAATTATAACTCGGTCAGTTTGCCACCGAGCGACGAGTTGCGGGGAGTTTTGGAATGGTTTTGAGTGGAACTATCAAGGAAAAATAAAAATAGAAAATCAGCTTGTCCATGGCCGAAGCTATTAGTGAATCATATAGCAAAATGGGTCCAAAAACGAACGAAATGGGACTTGGACCAAGAATAACGGCAAGTTGGAGAAGAGATAGCAAGTTGGCGTAGAACAATTATAAACTGTGCATGGTATGACCAACAAAAAAGTATATGTGGCCCAGGCGGTAGCTGGCCTCCAAAGTGGAGATATGGGTGATTCATGGTTTGCACCCAAGTATGGCAAAAACTGGTAGAGGTACCTTTCATGAATTATAACTCAGGCTGTATGGCACTTAGCGGGACGCTTGACTCTGGTATTAAATAGTCCTGAGTGGGACTATCAAGGAAAAATACGAACAAAAAATAACCATGTCCACGGACGAAGGTATTAGCGAAACTTAGAGCGAAATTGCGACCAAGTCGCTGGAAATGGCCCTTGAACCAAGTATACCGTCAAGGCGGTACGAGATAGCGAGTTGACGTAGAACATTTATAAGTTTGCCTTTACGAGACAAAAGTTTAGTTATATGGGGTCAACCCGCCCAGGGTTGTCCAAGTCGGTCATATGGCTGATCGAAATTTTCGACCAAGTACTGAGAAAACAGGGTAAGGTACCAAGTACCTCGAATAACTTCGGCTGTAGATGTCCGAGCGAAGCAAACGGCAAAGCGTTGGAAAGGTCTTGAAGTGCTCTAAACACCCTGAAAGTATGAGAACGCTATCTGGAAAGCTCGTGGAGATATTAGCGAAACATAGGGCCCAAAAGATACCAAGTCGCAGGAAATGGGCCCTCCAAGAACACCCTAAAATCCCAATTACGGCTAAGTTGCAGGCCAGCTAGCGAAGTGAAATGTTCTAGACATAACTAGAACACGTTGATGCGCAACTTTTTGAATCAGAACTTTTTTCGATATCTGGCCCCCAAAGGGGGGATATGGGTGATCCAAGGATTTTTCCAAGTTTCGGTACTTTTTACGGTATCGCTCATAGCTCCGGCTGTATGCAAGCAAATGGCAACCTAAGACATGATTTGGAAAGGATAAGAGTAGTACTAACTTACGATAGAACACAAAGAAGCGCTATCGGTTCATGGCAAGGCCGATATAAGCAGTCAAAAATGAAAAATGTTGACAAAATGAACAAAAATTACCTTGGTACGCGAATAGCGGCCAGGGATGAAGAGGTACGAAGGTGGGTTGGAATAATTATAATTAGGAATTGGTACGATCTATAAGTTTGCCGAAGACCGCAAAGCGCTCAGACCCATAGAAAGTGGCCATTTGGGCCGAACAGTGCGTGCAAAGAGGTGAAAAAGCAAAAATTGCACTTTGTGGGGCGATTTGCGGGGGGAAGGAGGGGTCGGAGGGGTAAATGTCTCATGACCAAAAAGTCTTATCTCATCAAGATCTAAAACATTGCCGAAGACCGCAAAGCGCTAGCTCGGAATCGAAAAATCGCGATTTTGAAAATTTTCTAAGTGTTGGGCCCTCTAATGAAAGGTAACAAAAATCACCTTTGGCCCCAATTTTGAGCATGAAGGAGTCGTTTCCGAGGCATGGTGTCTTCGGCAAAAAGTTTCATCTACTCGAGTACTTACGACTAGTCAAATAAAAAATTGAGAAACATAAACGGTATGGCTATGCCGAAGCTCGATACACCCGAAAAAATCCCAAAAAAGTCGAAAATGTCGAAAAATGAGAAAACCCTATATTCGTACTCTACACGAGCACCAGATATTGAAAAGTGAAACCCGCGATCGATTTGGAACAAAAAATTGACCTAGGCAAAGTTGCATGACGGTCCGCACCTTTGAAAAATCTGGTAAGTGTATTTTAGACAGACTCGAAAAAAGTCGCCCCGAGTCCCCTTACGTTGAAAATCCGAAAAAGTCGAAATTGTTGAAAGTGTTAAAAAGCCTCTTTTGGTGGTCTATGGCACCCCTAGATATTGAAAAGTGAGGTCCGCGGCCAATCCGGAAGAAAAAGTTAGCTAGGCAAACTTGTATGTCGGTCGATACAAAAAACGGCTCGGTGAGTGTATTTTCGACAGGCTTCAAAAAACAATCCTTTCTCCATACAATTTCAATCGATTTTAAAAATTTCGAGATAGCGCTTTGGTGTCTTCGGCAATAATGTAGAAATCGGGTTTTTAAACACATTTTACTTTTGGGTTTTTTTCGATGCGTCGCTTGGTTCGCCCGCAATCGCGAGAAAACGAAAAAACACGTTTACAAAATTCCGGACGAATTTTGTGAACGCCGTCCATACATTTTCGATCGATTTTTAAAATTTCGAGATAGCGCTTTGGTGTCTTCGGCAATTATGTAGAAATCGGGTTTTTAAACACATTTTACTTTTGGGTTTTTTTCGATCCGTCGCTTGGTTCGCCCGCAATCGCGAGAAAACGAAAAAACACGTTTACAAAATTCCGGACGAATTTTGTGAACGCCGTCCATACATTTTCGATCGATTTTTAAAATTTCGAGATAGCGCTTTGGTGTCTTCGGCAATAATGTAGAAATCGGGTTTTTAAACACATTTTACTTTTGGGTTTTTTTCGATACGACGCTTAGTTCGCCCGCAATTGAGAGAAAACGGAAAAACACGTTTACAAAATTCGTCCGGAATTTTGTGAACGCTCTCCATACATTTTCACCTTTGGGTCGTGAATACCGGCTGACCGATAAGAGATAGCGACTTGTCGTAAAATATTTATATGTTGGACGTTGGAAGACGCAACTTTCATTATATGGGGGCAACCCGATCAGGGTGCTCCAAGTCGGTCGTTTGGTCGGTTTATGTTTTGGGCCGACCATGTGCTGTACCAGGTTGAGGTACCTTTCATGAATTATAACTCGGTCAGTTTTTCACCGAGCGACAAGTTACGCTGTGATTTGGAATGGTCTTGAGTAAAACTATTACGGAAAAATACGAACAGAAAATCAGCATGTTGGTGGGCGAAGCTATTAGTGAAACATAGAGCAACAAGGGTCCAAAAACGAATGAAATGGGACTTGAACCAAGAATAACGGCAAGTTGGAGACGAGGTAGCAAGTTGGCGTAGAATATTTATAAACTGTGCATAATATGACCAACAAAAAAGTATATGGGGACAAGGCGGTAGCTGGCCCCCAAAGTGGAGATATGGGTGATTCATGTTTTGCACCCAAGTACGAACAAGTATGGTGAAAACAGGGTAAGGTACCAAGTACCATGAATAACTTCGGCTGTAGATGGCCGAGCAAGACAAACGGCATACCGTTGGAAAGGTCTTGGGGAGACCTATCTACCCTGAAAGTTTCATGAGGCTGAGTTGAAAGACCACGGAGATATTAGGTGATGATGGTTCAATTCGGGGACCAAGTCGCAGGAAATCGCACTTGACCAAAATCACCCTTGAAAGGTGAATACCGGCTGAACGGTAAGAGATAGCGACTTGGCGTGGAATATTCATACGTTGGGCGGGTAGAGACGCAACTTTCATTATATGGAAGCAACCCGGTCAGGGTGCTCCAAGTCGGTCGTTTGGTCGGTTTATGGTTTGGGCCGACCATGTGCTGTACCAGGTAGAGGTACCTTTCATGAATTATAACTCGGTCAGTTTGCCACCGAGCGACAATCTACGGTGTGATTTGGAATGGTCCTGAGTGGGACTATCAAGGAAAAATACGCAAAGAAATTCAGCATGTTGGTGGGCGAAGCTATTAGCGAAACATGGAGCAACAAGGGTCCAAAAACGAATGAAATGGGACTTGGACCAAGAATAACGGCAAGTTGGAGACGAGTTAGCAAGTTGGCATAGAACAATTTTATTTGGTGCATGGTATGACCAACAAAAAAGTATATGAGGCCAAGGTGCTGGCTGGCCTCCAAAGTGGAGATATGGGCGATCCAAAGTTTGTACCCAAGTACGAACAAGTATGGAAAAAACAGGGTAAGGTACCAAGTACCATTAATAACTTCGGCTGTAGATGGCCGAGCAAGACAAACGGCATACCGTTGGAAAGGTCTTGGGGAGACCTATCTACCCTGAAAGTTTCATGAGGCTGAGTTGAAAGACCACGGAGATATTAGGTGATGATGGTGAAATTCGGGGACCAAGTCGCAGGAAATGGCACTTGACCAAAATCACCCTTGAAAGATGAATACCGGCTGACCGGTAAGAGATAGCGACTTGGCGTAGAATATTCATACGTTGGGCGGGTAGAGACGCAACTTTCATTATATGGAAGCAACCCGGTCAGGGTGCTCCAAGTCGGTCGTTTGATCGGTTTATGGTTTGGGCCGACCATGTGCTGTACCAGGTTGAGGTACCTTTCATGAATTATAACTCGGTCAGTTTGCCACCGAGTGACAAGTTGCGCTATGATTTGGAATGGTCTTGAAAGGAACTATTACGGAAAAATACGAATAGAAAATTAGCATGTTGGTGGGCGAAGCTATTAGTGAAACATAGAGCAACAAAGGTCCAAAAACGAATGAAATGGGACTTGAACCAAGAATAACGGCAAGTTGGAGACGAGGTAGCAAGTTGGCGTAGAATATTTATAAACTGTGCATAATATGACCAACAAAAAAGTATATGGGGACAAGGCGGTAGCTGGCCCCCAAAGTGGAGATATGGGTGATTCATGTTTTGCACCCAAGTACGAACAAGTATGGTGAAAACAGGGTAAGGTACCAAGTACCATGAATAACTTCGGCTGTAGATGGCCGAGCGAGGCAAACGGCATACCGTTGGAAAGGTCTTGGGGAGACCTATCTACCCTGAAAGTTTCATGAGGCTGAGTTGAAAGACCACGGAGATATTAGGTGATGATGGTCCAATTCGGGGACCAAGTCGCAGGAAATGGCACTTGACCAAAATCACCCTTGAAAGGTGATTACCGGCTGACCGGTAAGAGATAGCGACTTGGCGTGGAATATTCATACGTTGGGCGGGTAGAGACGCAACTTTTATTATATGGAAGCAACCCGGTCAGGGTGCTCCAAGTCGGTCGTTTGGTCGGATTATAGTTTGGGCCGACCACGTGGTGTACCAAGTTGAGGTAACTTTCATGAATTATAACTCGGTCAGTTTGCCACCGAGCGACAAGCTGCGGTGTGTTTTGGAATGGTCTTGAGTGGGACTATCAAGGAAAAATACAAATAGAAAATCAGCTTGTCCATGGCCGAAGCTATTAGTGAAACATATAGCAAAATGGGTCCAAAAACGAATGAAATGGGACTTGGACCAAGAATAACTGCAAGTTGGAGACGAGGTAGCAAGTTGGCGTAGAATATTTATAAACTGTGCATTATATGGCCAACAAAAAAGTATATGGGGACAAGGCGGTAGCTGGCCCCCAAAGTGGAGATATGGGTGATTCATGTTTTGCACCCAAGTACGAACAAGTATGGTGAAAACAGGGTAAGGTACCAAGTACCTTTAATAACTTCGGCTGTAGATGGCCGACCAAGACAAACGGCATATCGTTGGAAAGGTCTTGGGTAGACCTATCTACCCTGAAAGTTTCATGAGGCTGAGTTGAAAGACCACGGAGATATTAGGTGATGATGGTTCAATTCGGGGACCAAGTCGCAGGAAATGGCACTTGACCAAAATCACCCTTGAAAGGTGAATACCGGCTGAACGGTAAGAGATAGCGACTTGGCGTAGAATATTCATACGTTTGGCAGGTAAAGACGCAACTTTCATTATATGGGAGCAACCCGGTCAGGGTGCTCCAAGTCGGTCGTTTGGTCGGTTTATGGTTTGGGCCGACCATGTGCTGTACCAGGTTGAGGTACTTTTCATGAATTATTACTCGGTCAGTTTGCCTCCGAGCGACAATCTATGGTGTGATTTGGAATGGTCCTGAGTGGGACTATCAAGGAAAAATACGCAAAGAAATTCAGCATGTTGGTGGGCGAAGCTATTAGCGAAACATGGAGCAACAAGGGTCCAAAAACGAATGAAATGGGACTTGGACCAAGAATAACGGCAAGTTGGAGACGAGTTAGCAAGTTGGCATAGAACAATTTTATTTGGTGCATGGTATGACCAACAAAAAAGTATATGAGGCCAAGGTGCTGGCTGGCCTCCAAAGTGGAGATATGGGCGATCCAAAGTTTGTACCCAAGTACGAACAAGTATGGAAAAAACAGGGTAAGGTACCAAGTACCAATAATAACTTCGGCTGTAGATGGCCGAGCAAGACAAACGGCATACCGTTGGAAAGGTCTTGGGGAGACCTATCTACCCTGAAAGTTTCATGAGGCTGAGTTGAAAGACCACGGAGATATTAGGTGATGATGGTTCAATTCGGGTTCAATTTCGAGTCGCAGGAAATGGCACTTGACCAAAATCACCCTTGAAAGGTGATTACCGGCTGACCGGTAAGAGATAGCGACTTGGCGTAGAATGTTCATACGTTTGGCAGGTAAAGACGCAACTTTCATTACATGGGAGCAACCCGATCAGGGTGCTCCAAGTCGGTCGTTTGGTCGGTTTATGATTTGGGCCGACCATGTGCTGTACCAGGTAGAGGTACCTTTCATGAATTATAACTCGGTCAGTTTGCCACCGAGCGACAAGTTGCGTTGTGTTTTGGAATGATCTTAAGTGGGACTATCAAGGAAAAATACAAATAAAAAATCAGCTTGTCAATGGCCGAAGCTATTAGTGAAACATATAGCAAAATGGGTCCGAAAACGAATGAAATGGGACTTGGACCAAGAATAACGGCAAGTTGCAGAAGTGATTGCAAGTTGGCGTAGAACAATTATATTTGGTGCATGGTATGACCAACAAAAAAGTATATGAGGCCAAGGTGCTGGCTGGCCTCCAAAGTGGAGATATGGGCGATCCAAAGTTTGTACCCAAGTACGAACAAGTATGGAAAAAACAGGGTAAGGTACCAAGTACCATTAATAACTTCGGCTGTAGATGGCCGAGCAAGACAAACGGCACACCGTTGGAAAGGTCTTGGGAAGACCTATGTACCCTGAAAGTTTCATGAGGCTGAGTTGAAAGACCACGGAGATATTAGGTGATGATGGTCCAATTCGGGGACCAAGTCGCAGGAAATGGCACTTGACCAAAATCACCCTTGAAAGGTGAATACCGGCTGACCGGTAAGAGATAGCGACTTGTCGTAGAATATTTATATGTTGGACGTTGGAAGACGCAACTTTCATTATATGGGAGCAACCCGGTCAGGGTGCTCCAAGTCGGTCGTTTGGTCGGTTTATGGTTTGGGCCGACCATGTGCTGTACCAGGTAGAGGTACCTTTCATGAATTATAACTCGGTCAGTTTGCCATCGAGCGACAAGTTGCGTTGTGTTTTGGAATGATCTTAAGTGGGACTATCAGGGAAAAATACAAATAAAAAATCAGCTTGTCAATGGCCGAAGCTATTAGTGAAACATATAGCAAAATGGGTCCGAAAACGAATGAAATGGGACTTGGACCAAGAATAACTGCAAGTTGGAGAAGAGATAGTAAGTTGGCGTTGAACAATTATTTTTGGTGCATGGTATGACCAACAAAAAAGTATATGAGGCCAAGGTGCTGGCTGGCCTCCAAAGTGGAGATATGGGCGATCCAAAGTTTGTACCCAAGTACGAACAAGTATGGAAAAAACAGGGTAAGGTACCAAGTAACATTAATAACTTCGGCTGTAGATGGCCGAGCGAGGCAAACGGCATACCGTTGGAAAGGTCTCGGGGAGACCTATCTGCCCTGAAAGTTTCATGAGGCTGAGTTGAAAGACCACGGAGATATTAGGTGATGATGGTCCAATTCGGCGACCAAGTCGCAGGAAATGGCACTTGCCCAAAATCACCCTTGGAAGGTGGATACCGGCTTACCGGTAAGAGATAGCGACTTGGCGTAGAATATTCATAAATTGGACGTGTAGAGACGCAAATTTTATTATATGGGAGCAACCCGATCAGGGTGCTCCAAGTCGGTCGTTTGGTCGGTTTATGTTTTGGGCCGATCACGTGGTGTACCAAGGTGAGGTACCTTTCATGAATTATAACTCGGTCAGTTTGCCACCGAGCGACGAGTTGCGGGGTGTTTTGGAATGGTTTTGAAAGGAACTAGCAAGGAAAAATAAAAATAGAAAATCAGCTTGTCCATGGCCGAAGCTATTAGTGAATCATATAGCAAAATGGGTCCAAAAACGAACGAAATGGGACTTGGACCAAGAATAACGGCAAGTTGGGGAAGAGATAGCAAGTTGACGTAGAACAATTATAAACTGTGCATGGTATGACCAACAAAAAAGTATATGTGGCCCAGGCGGTAGCTGGCCTCCAAAGTGGAGATATGGGTGATTCATGGTTTGCACCCAAGTATGGCAAAAACTGGTAGAGGTACCTTTCATGAATTATAACTCAGGCTGTATGGCACTTAGCGGGACGCTTGACTCTGGTATGGAATAGTCCTGAGTGGGACTATCAAGGAAAAATACGAACAAAAAATAACCATGTCCACGGACGAAGGTATTAGCGAAACTTAGAGCGAAATTGCGACCAAGTCGCTGGAAATGGCCCTTGAACCAAGTATACCGTCAAGGCGGTACGAGATAGCGAGTTGACGTAGAACATTTATAAGTTTGCCTTTACGAGACGAAAGTTAAGTTATATGGGGCCAACCCGCCCAGGGTTGTCCAAGTCGGTCATATGGCTGATCGAAATTTTCGACCAAGTACTGAGAAAACAGGGTAAGGTACCAAGTACCTCAAATAACTTCGGCTGTAGATGTCCGAGCGAAGCAAACGGCATAGCGTTGGAAAGGTCTTGAAGTGCTCTAAACACCCTGAAAGTATGAGAACGCTATCTGGAAAACTCGTGGAGATATTAGAGAAACATAGGGCCCACAAGATACCAAGTCGCAGGAAATGGGCCCTCCACGAACACCCTAAAATCCCAATTACGGCTAAGTTGCCGGCCAGCTAGCGAGGTGAAATGTTCAAGGCATAACTAGAACACGTTGATGCGCAACTTTTTGAATCAGAACTTTTTTCGATATCTGGCCCCCAAAGGGGGGATATGGGCGATCAAACGATTTTTCCAAGTTTCGGTACTTTTTACGGTATCGCTCATAGCTCCGGCTGTACGCAAGCAAATGGCAACCTAAGATATGATTTGGAAAGGTAAAGAGTAGTACTAACTTACGTTAGAACACAGCGAAGCGCTATCGGTTCATGGCAAGGCCGATATAAGCAGTCAAAAATGAAAAATGTTGACAAAATGATCAAAAATTACCTTGGTACGCGAATAGCGGCCAGGGATGAAGAGGTACGAAGGTGTGGTGGAATAATTATAATTAGGAATTGGTACGATCTATAAGTTTGCCGAAGACCGCAAAGCGCTCAGACCCATAGAAAGTGGCCATTTGGGCCGAACAGTGCGTGCAAAGAGGGGAAAAAGCAAAAATTGCACTTTGTGGGGCGATTTGCGGGGGGAAGGAGGGGTCGGAGGGGTAAATGTCTCATGGCCAAAAAGTCTTATCTCATCAAGATCTAAAACATTGCCGAAGACCGCAAAGCGCTAGCTCTCAATCGAAAAATCGCGATTTTGAAAATTTTCTAAGTGTTGGGCCCCCTAAGGAAAAGTATCAAAAATCACCTTTGGCCCCAATTTTGAGCATGAAGGAGTCGTTTCCGAGGCATGGTGTCTTCGGCAAAAAGTTTCATCTACTCGAGTACTTACGACTAGTCAAATAAAAAATTGAGAAACATAAACGGTATGGCTATGCCGAAGCTCGATACACCCGAAAAAATCCCAAAAAAGTCGAAAATGTCGAAAAATGAGAAAACCCTATATTCGTACTCTTTTCGAGCCCTAAATATTGAAAAGTGAAACCCGCGATCGATTTGGAACAAAAAATTGACCTAGGCAAAGTTGTATGACGGTCCGCACCTTTGAAAAATCTGGTAAGTGTATTTTAGACAGACTCGGAAAAAGTCGCCCCGAGTCCCCTTACGTTGAAAATCCGAAAAAGTCGAAATTGTTGAAAATGTTAAAAAGCCTCTTTTGGTGGTCTATGGCACCCCTAGATATTGAAAAGTGAGGTCCGCGGCCAATCCGGAAGAAAAAGTTAGCTTGGCAAACTTGTATGTCGGTCGATACAAAAAACGGCTCGGTGAGTGTATTTTCGACAGGCTTCAAAAAACAATCCTTTCTCCATACAATTTCAATCGATTTTTAAAATTTCGAGATAGCGCTTTGGTGTCTTCGGCAATAATGTAGAAATCGGGTTTTTAAACACATTTTACTTTTGGGTTTTTTTCGATCCGTCGCTTGGTTCGCCCGCAATCGCGAGAAAACGAAAAAACACGTTTACAAAATTCCGGACGAATTTTGTGAACGCCGTCCATACATTTTCGATCGATTTTTAAAATTTCGAGATAGCGCTTTGGTGTCTTCGGCAATAATGTAGAAATCGGGTTTTTAAACACATTTTACTTTTGGGTTTTTTTCGATCCGACGCTTAGTTCGCCCACAATTGAGAGAAAACGGAAAAACACGTTTACAAAATTCCGGACGAATTTTGTGAACGCCGTCCATACATTTTCGATCGATTTTTAAAATTTCGAGATAGCGCTTTGGTGTCTTCGGCAATAATGTAGAAATCGGGTTTTTAAACACATTTTACTTTTGAGATTTTTTCGATCCGTCGCTTGAATCGCCCGCAATCGCAAGAAAACGGAAAAACACGTTTACAAAATTCCGGACGAATTTTGTGAACGCCGTCCATACATTTTCGATCGATTTTTAAAATTTCGAGATAGCGCTTTGGTGTCTTCGGAAATAATGTAGAAATCGGGTTTTTAAACACATTTTACTTTTGGGTTTTTTTCGATCCGACGCATAGTTCGCGCGCAATCGAGAGAAAACGGAAAAACACGTTTACAAAATTCCGGACGAATTTTGTGAACGCCGTCCATACATTTTCGATCGATTTTTAAAATTTCGAGATAGCGCTTTGGTGTCTTCGGCAATAATGTAGAAATCGGGTTTTTAAACACATTTTACTTTTGGGTTTTTTTCGATCCGACGCTTAGTTCGCCCGCAATTGAGAGAAAACGGAAAAACACGTTTACAAAATTCGTCCGGAATTTTGTGAACGCTCTCCATACATTTTCACCTTTGGGTCGTGAATACCGGCTGACCGATAAGAGATAGCGACTTGTCGTAGAATATTTATATGTTGGACGTTCGAAGACGCAACTTTCATTATATGGGAGCAACCCGGTCAGGGTGCTCCAAGTCGGTCGTTTGGTCGGTTTACGGTTTGGGCCGACCATGTGCTGTACCAGGTTGAGGTACTTTTCATGAATTATAACTCAGTCAGTTTGCCTCCGAGCGACAATCTACGGTGTGATTTGGAATGGTCCTGAGTGGGACTATCAAGGAAAAATACGCAAAGAAATTCAGCATGTTGGTGGGCGAAGCTATTAGCGAAACATGGAGCAACAAGGGTCCAAAAACGAATGAAATGGGACTTGGACCAAGAATAACGGCAAGTTAGAGACGAGTTAGCAAGTTGGCGTAGAACAATTATATTTGGTGCATGGTATGACCAACAAAAAAGTATATGAGGCCAAGGTGCTGGCTGGCCTCCAAAGTGGAGATATGGGCGATCCAAAGTTTGTACCCAAGTACGAACAAGTATGGAAAAAACAGGGTAAGGTACCAAGTACCATTAATAACTTCGGCTGTAGATGGCCGAGCAAGACAAACGGCATACCGTTGGAAAGGTCTTGGGGAGACCTATCTACCCTGAAAGTTTCATGAGGCTGAGTTGAAAGACCACGGAGATTTTAGGTGATGATGGTCCAATTCGGGGACCAAGTCGCAGGAAATGGCACTTGACCAAAACCACCCTTGAAAGGTGAATACCGGCTGACCGGTAAGAGATAGCGACTTGGCGTAGAATATTCATACGTTGGGCGGGTATAGACGCAAATTTCATTATATGGGAGCAACCCGATCAGGGTGCTCCAAGTCGGTCGTTTGGTCGGTTTATGTTTTGGGCCGACCACGTGGTGTACCAAATTGAGGTACCTTTCATGAATTATAACTCGGTCAGTTTGCCACCGAGCGACAAGTTGCGGGGTGTTTTGGAATGGTATTGAGTGGAACTATCAAGGAAAAATAATAATAGAAAATCAGCTTGTCCATGGCCGAAGCTATTAGTGAATCATATAGCAAAATGGGTCCAAAAACGAACGAAATGGGACTTGGACCAAGAATAACGGCAAGTTGGAGAAGAGATAGCAAGTTGGCGTAGAACAATTATATTTGGTGCATGGTATGACCAACAAAAAAGTATATGAGGCCAAGGTGCTGGCTGGCCTCCAAAGTGGAGATATGGGCGATCCAAAGTTTGTACCCAAGTACGAACAAGTATGGAAAAAAACAGGGTAAGGTACCAAGTACCTTTAATAACTTCGGCTGTAGATGGCCTAGCGAGACAAACGGCATACCGTTGGAAAGGTCTTGGGGAGACCTATTTACCCTGAAAGTTTCATGAGGCTGAGTTGAAAGACCACGGAGATATTAGGTGATGATGGTCCAATTCGGGGACCAAGTCGCAGGAAATGGCACTTGACCAAAACCACCCTTGAAAGGTGAATACCGGCTGACCGGTAAGAGATAGCGACTTGGCGTAGAATATTCATACGATGGGCGGGTAGAGACGCAACTTTCATTATATGGGAGCAACCCGGTCAGGGTGCTCCAAGTCGGTCGTTTGGTCGGTTTATGATTTGGGCCGACCATGTGCTGTACCAGGTAGAGGTACCTTTCATGAATTATAACTCGGTCAGTTTGCCATCGAGCGACGAGTTGCGGGGTGTTTTGGAATGGTTTTGAGTGGAACTATCAAGGAAAAATAAAAATAGAAAATCAGCTTGTCCATGGCCGAAGCTATTAGTGAATCATATAGCAAAATGGGTCCAAAAACGAACGAAATGGGACTTGGACCAAGAATAACGGCAAGTTGGAGAAGAGATAGCAAGTTGGCGTAGAACAATTATAAACTGTGCATGGTATGAACAACAAAAAAGTATCTGTGGCCCAGGCGGTAGCTGGCCTCCAAAATGGAGATATGGGTGATTCATGGTTTGCACCCAAGTATGGCAAAAACTGGTAGAGGTATCTTTCAGGAATTATAGCTCAGACTGTATGGCACTTAGCGGGTCGCTTGGCTCTGGTGTGAAATAGTCTTGAGTGGGACTATCAAGGAAAAATACGAACAAAAAATCACCATGTCCACGGACGAAGGTATTAGCGAAACTTAGAGCGAAATTGCGACCAAGTCGCTGGAAATGGCCCTTGAACCAAGTATACCGTCAAGGCGGTACGAGATAGCGAGTTGACGTAGAACATTTATAAGTTTGCCTTTACGAGACGAAAGTTAAGTTATATGGGGCCAACCCGCCCAGGGTTGTCCAAGTCGGTCATATGGCTGATCGAAATTTTCGACCAAGTACTGAGAAAACAGGGTAAGGTACCAAGTACCTCAAATAACTTCGGCTGTAGATGTCCGAGCGAAGCAAACGGCATAGCGTTGGAAAGGTCTTGAAGTGCTCTAAACACCCTGAAAGTATGAGAACGCTATCTTGAAAACTCGTGGAGATATTAGAGAAACATAGGGCCCACAAGATACCAAGTCGCAGGAAATGGGCCCTCCACGAACACCCTAAAATCCCAATTACGGCTAAGTTGCCGGCCAGCTAGCGAAGTGAAATGTTCAAGGCATAACTAGAACACGTTGATGCGCAACTTTTTTATTCAGAATTGTTTTCGATATCTGGCCCCCAAAGGGGGGATATGGGCGATCCAAAGATTTTTCAAAGTTTCGGTACTTTTTACGGTATCGCTCATAGCTCCGGCTGTATGCAAGCAAATGACAATCTAAGACATGATTTGGAAAGGTATTGAGTAGTACTAACTTACGTTAGAACACAGCGAAGCGCTATCGGTTCATGGCAAGGCCGATATAAGCAGTCAAAAATGAAAAATGTTGACAAAATGAACAAAAATTACCTTGGTACGTGAATAGCGTCCACGGATGAATAGGTACGAAGGTGGTGTGGAACAAATATAATTAGGAATTGGTACGATCTATAAGTTTGCCGAAGACCGCAAAGCGCTCAGACCCATAGAAAGTGGCCATTTGGGCCGAACAGTGCGTGCAAAGAGGTGAAAAAGCAAAAATTGCACTTTGATGGGCGATTTGCGGGGGGAAGGAGGGGTCGGAGGGGTAAATGTCTCATGGCCAAAAAGTCTTATCTCATCAAGATCTAAAACATTGCCGAAGACCGCAACGCGCTAGCTCGCAATCGAAAAATCGCGATTTTGAAAATTTTCTAAGTGTTGGGCCCCCTAAGGAAAGGTAACAAAAATCACCTTTGGCCCCAATTTTGAGCATGAAGGAGTCGTTTCCGAGGCATGGTGTCTTCGGCAAAAAGTTTCATCTACTCGAGTACTTACGACTAGTCAAATAAAAAATTGAGAAACATAAACGGTATGGCTATGCCGAAGCTCGATACACCCGAAAAAATCCCAAAAAAGTCGAAAATGTCGAAAAATGAGAAAACCCTATATTCGTACTCTACTCGAGCCCTAAATATTGAAAAGTGAAACCCGCGATCGATATGGAACAAAAAATTGACCTAGGCAAAGTTGTATGACGGTCCGCACCTTTGAAAAATCTGGTAAGTGTATTTTAGACAGACTCGAAAAAAGTCGCCCCGAGTCCCCTTACGATGAAAATCCGAAAAAGTCGAAATTGTTGAAAATGTTAAAAAGCCTCTTTTGGTGGTCTATGGCATCCCTAGATATTGAAAAGTGAGGTCCGCGGCCAATCCGGAAGAAAAAGTAAGCTAGGCAAACTTGTATGTCGGTCGATACAAAAAACGGCTCGGTGAGTGTATTTTCGACAGGCTTCAAAAAACAATCCTTTCTCCATACAATTTCAATCGATTTTAAAAATTGCCCCGTCGGAGTGTAGAAATCGGGTTTTAAAACACATTTTACTTTTGGGTTTTTTTCGATCCGACGCTTAGTTCGCCCGCAATTGAGAGAAAACGAAAAAACACGTTTACAAAATTCGTCCGGAATTTTGTGATCGCCGTCCATACATTTTCGATCGATTTTTAAAATTTCGAGATAGCGCTTTGGTGTCTTCGGCAATAATGTAGAAATCGGGTTTTTAAACACATTTTACTTTTGGGTTTTTTTCGATCCGTCGCTTGGTTCGCCCGCAATCGCGAGAAAACGAAAAAACACGTTTACAAAATTCCGGACGAATTTTGTGAACGCCGTCCATACATTTTCGATCGATTTTTAAAATTTCGAGATAGCGCTTTTGTGTCTTCGGCAATAATGTAGAAATCGGGTTTTTAAACACATTTTACTTTTGGGTTTTTTTCGATCCGACGCTAAGTTCGCCCGCAATCGCGAGAAAACGAAAAAACACGTTTACAAAATTCCGGACGAATTTTGTGAACGCCGTCCATACATTTTCGATCGATTTTTAAAATTTCGAGATAGCGCTTTGGTGTCTTCGGCAATAATGTAGAAATCGGGTTTTTAAACACATTTTACTTTTGGGTTTTTTTCGATCCGACGCATAGTTCGCGCGCAATCGAGAGAAAACGGAAAAACACGTTTACAAAATTCCGGACGAATTTTGTGATCGCCGTCCATACATTTTCGATCGATTTTTAAAATTTCGAGATAGCGCTTTGGTGTCTTCGGCAATAATGTAGAAATCGGGTTTTTAAACACATTTTACTTTTGGGTTTTTTTCGATCCGACGCATAGTTCGCCCGCAATTGAGAGAAAACGGAAAAACACGTTTACAAAATTCCGGACGAATTTTGTGAACGCCGTCCATACATTTTCGATCGATTTTTAAAATTTCGAGATAGCGCTATGGTGTCTTCGGCAATAATGTAGAAATCGGGTTTTTAAACACATTTTACTTTTGGGTTTTTTTCGATCCGACGCTTAGTTCGCCCGCAATTGAGAGAAAACGGAAAAACACGTTTACAAAATTCCGGACGAATTTTGTGATCGCCGTCCATACATTTTCGATCGATTTTTAAAATTTCGAGATAGCGCTTTGGTGTCTTCGGCAATAATGTAGAAATCGGGTTTTTAAACACATTTTACTTTTGGGATTTTTTCGATCCGACGCTTGGTTCGCCCGCAATCGAGAGAAAACGGAAAAACACGTTTACAAAATTCCGGACGAATTTTGTGATCGCCGTCCATACATTTTCGATCGATTTTTAAAATTTCGAGATAGCGCTTTGGTGTCTTCGGCAATAATGTAGAAATCGGGTTTTTAAACACATTTTACTTTTGGGTTTTTTTCGATCCGACGCATAGTTCGCCCGCAATTGAGAGAAAACGGAAAAACACGTTTACAAAATTCCGGACGAATTTTGTGAACGCCGTCCATACATTTTCGATCGATTTTTAAAATTTCGAGATAGCGCTATGGTGTCTTCGGCAATAATGTAGAAATCGGGTTTTTAAACACATTTTACTTTTGGGTTTTTTTCGATCCGACGCTTAGTTCGCCCGCAATTGAGAGAAAACGGAAAAACACGTTTACAAAATTCCGGACGAATTTTGTGATCGCCGTCCATACATTTTCGATCGATTTTTAAAATTTCGAGATAGCGCTTTGGTGTCTTCGGCAATAATGTAGAAATCGGGTTTTTAAACACATTTTACTTTTGGGTTTTTTTCGATCCGTCGCTTGGTTCGCCCGCAATCGAGAGAAAACGGAAAAACACGTTTACAAAATTCCGGACGAATTTTGTGATCGCCGTCCATACATTTTCGATCGATTTTTAAAATTTCGAGATAGCGCTTTGGTGTCTTCGGCAATAATGTAGAAATCGGGTTTTTAAACACATTTTACTTTTGGGTTTTTTTCGATCCGACGCATAGTTCGCCCGCAATTGAGAGAAAACGGAAAAACACGTTTACAAAATTCCGGACGAATTTTGTGAACGCCGTCCATACATTTTCGATCGATTTTTAAAATTTCGAGATAGCGCTATGGTGTCTTCGGCAATAATGTAGAAATCGGGTTTTTAAACACATTTTACTTTTGGGTTTTTTTCGATCCGACGCTTAGTTCGCCCGCAATTGAGAGAAAACGGAAAAACACGTTTACAAAATTCCGGACGAATTTTGTGATCGCCGTCCATACATTTTCGATCGATTTTTAAAATTTCGAGATAGCGCTTTGGTGTCTTCGGCAATAATGTAGAAATCGGGTTTTTAAACACATTTTACTTTTGGGATTTTTTCGATCCGACGCTTAGTTCGCCCGCAATTGAGAGAAAACGGAAAAACACGTTTACAAAATTCTGGACGAATTTTGTGAACGCCGTCCATACATTTTCGATCGATTTTTAAAATTTCGAGATAGCGCTTTGGTGTCTTCGGCAATAATGTAGAAATCGGGTTTTTAAACACATTTTACTTTTGGGTTTTTTTCGATCCGTCGCTTGGTTCGCCCGCAATCGCGAGAAAACGAAAAAACACGTTTACAAAATTCGTCCGGAATTTTGTGAACGCTCTCCATACATTTTCACCTTTGGGTCGTGAATACCGGCTGACCGATAAGAGATAGCGACTTGTCGTAGAATATTTATATGTTGGACGTTGGAAGACGCAACTTTCATTATATGGGAGCAACCCGGTCAGGGTGCTCCAAGTCGGTCGTTTGGTCGGATTATGGTTTGGGCCGACCATGTGCTGTACCAGGTTGAGGTACTTTTCATGAATTATAACTCGGTCAGTTTGCCTCCGAGCGACAATCTACGGTGTGATTTGGAATGGTTCTGAGTGGGACTATCAAGCAAAAATACAAATAGAAAATCAGCTTGTCCATGGCCGAAGCTATTAGTGAAACATATAGCAAAATGGGTCCAAAAACGAATGAAATGGGACTTGGACCAAGAATAACGGCAAGTTGGAGAAGAGATAGCAAGTTGGCGTAGAACAATTATATTTGGTGCATGGTATGGCCAACAAAAAAGTATATGAGGCCAAGGTGCTGGCTGGCCTCCAAAGTGGAGATATGGGCGATCCAAAGTTTGTACCCAAGTATGGCAAAAACTGGTAGAGGTACCTTTCATGAATTACTGCTCAGGCTGTATGGCACTTAGCGGGACGCTTGGCTCTGGTATGGAATAGTCTTGAGTGGGACTATCAAGGAAAAATACGAACAAAAAATCACCATGTCCACGGACGAAGGTATTAGCGAAACTTAGAGCGAAATTGCGACCAAGTCGCTGGAAATGGCCCTTGGACCAAGTATACCGTCAAGGCGGTACGAGATAGCGAGTTGACGTGGAATATTTATAAGTTTGCCTCCACGAGACGAAAGTTTAGTTATATGGGGCTAACCCGCTCAGGGTTGTCCAAGTCGGTCATATGGCTGATCGAAATTTTCGACCAAGTACTGAGAAAACAGGGTAAGGTACGGTGTACCTCGAATAACTTTGGCTGTAGATGTCCGAGCGAGGCAAACGGCATAGCGTTGGAAAGGTCTTGAGGTGTTCTAGGCACCCTGAAAGTTTGAAAAGGCTATCTGGAAAACTCGTGGAGATATTAGAGAAACATTGGGCCCAAAAGATACCAAGTCGCAGGAAATGGGCCCTCCAAGAACACCCTAAAATCCCAATTACGGCTAAGTTGCAGGCCAGCTAGCGAAGTGAAATGTTCTAGGCATAACTAGAACACGTTAATGCGCAACTTTTTGAATCAGAACTTTTTTCGATATCTGGCCCCCAAAGGGGGGATATGGGCGATCAAAGGATTTTTCCAAGTTTCGGTACTTTTTACGGTATCGCTCATAGCTCCGGCTGTATGCAAGCAAATGACAATCTAAGACATGATTTGGAAAGGTATTGAGCAGTACTAACTTACGTTAGAACACAGCGAAGCGCTATCGGTTCATGGCAAGGCCGATAGAAGCAGTCAAAGATGAAAAATGTTGACAAAATGAACAAAAATTACCTTGGTACGCGAATAGCGGCCAGGGATGAAGAGGTACGAAGGTGGTGTAGAAGAATTATAATTAGGGCTTGGTACGCTCTAAAAGTTTGCCGAAGACCGCAAAGCGCTCAGACCCATAGAAAGTGGCCATTTGGGCCGAACAGTGCGTGCAAAGAGGTGAAAATGCAAAAATTGCACTTTGGGGGGCGATTTGCGGGGGGAAGGAGGGGTCGGAGGGCAAAATGTCCCTTGACCAAAAAGTCTTATCTCGTCGAGATCTACAACATTGCCGAAGACCGCAAAGCGCTAGCTCGCAATCGAAAAATCGAGAATTTGAAAATTTTCTAAGTCTTGGGCTCCCTAAGGAAAAGTTTCAAAAATCACGTTTGTCCCCAATTTTGAAGGGGAAGGAGTCGGTTCCGGGGCATGGTGTCTTCGGCAAAAAGTCTTATCTTTTTGCGTACTTTCGACTAGTTCAATAAAAATTTTTGACCCAAAATTTGTTCGGCGGACCCCTAGGTCGAAAAACCCGAAAAAAGTCGAAAAAAGTCGAAAATGTCGAAAAATGAGAAAACCTCATATTCGGACTCTACACGAGCCCCAGATATTGAAAAGTGAAATCCGCGGTCGATTTGGAACAAAAAATTTACCTAGGCAAAGTTGTATGGAGGTAGGGACCCCTGAGAAAAAAGTTTGGTCCCGAGGCTCCTTGGACCACCAAGTCCCTAGGTCGGACCAAAATCGGAAAAAATCCGACCAAAGTCGAAAGTGTCGAAAATTTTAAAAAACCCCTTTTGGGGCCCTATGGCCTCCCTAGATAATGAAAAGTGAGGTCCGCGGCCGATCCGGAAGAAAAACTTGACCTAGGGAAACTTGTATGACGGTGGGGACCCAAAAAAATTTCGATGAGTGTAGTTTAGACAGGCCGGAAAATGTATCGGTGGTCCGTATCAAGGGACGTCTTTTAGTTCCATGGGGTGGTGGTCGTCGAACAAAGTCGCCTAGGTCGACCACCAGAAAGACCAGTCGTGTTGTAATGGATGTTTTGACCACTTTACTAGGGAAACCTAGTAGGTCGAAGCAAATTTGGGGTTCGAGATGAGTTGGTGAAAGTTGGTCCAACCTAGGTGTGCTTGGTGGAGGTTGACCATGAAAGTAGAGCATGATAGGAATGACCATAACTTTGGTTCTAGATGTCGGATCGGTACACTTGAGGCAGTTTTGGAAAGGTGAAGGCCTGCTCTAGCTATGTTTCCTACCAAGCTGAGCGCCTACTAGTGACCCGGAGGAGGTATTAAGGGTCAAAGGCAAAAAGGGGTACCCTAAAGTGCATGTGACCAAGAAAATGGGAAAAACGGTATCGCCTATAGCTCAGGCTGTATGGCTCGGATCGGAAAGCTTGGATATGCGTTGGAAAGGTCTTGACGAGCGCTAGCTATGTGTCCTACCAAGCGAAGCGCTAGGTGTTGAGCAAGTCGGTCATATTAGAGGGCAAAGGTGAAAAATGGTGGTTTAGAGGCGAAAATTCACCTTATGATCGAAAATAGCGGGCGAACGATAAGAGCTACGAACACGGCGTAGAACAATCATAAGTACGTTACCACAAGACCTAACTTTGGCCAATATAGAGCGAGAAGATCGGAGGTACCCATCAGGGTGATATGGCTGGTTCAAAGTTGGACCAAAACGAGACTTGAGAAATGGGTTGAAACACGGTATCGCGAATAACTCAGGCTGTATGGAACGGATCGACAAGCTAAGATCAGTGTTGGAAAGGTCGAACCGAGCGCTAACTATAATCCCAAACAACCGAAGCGCTAAGTGTTGAGCAAAACTGAGTTATTAAGCGACAAAGTGGAAAAATAATACCAAAATTTCCAAAAATCACACAAGACCAAGAATACCGAGCAGGCGGTAAGAGATAGCGGGTTGACGTAGAATACTTATAAGTTTGCCTCTACGAGACCTAAAAGTCGTCCATAGACAGCGAGAAGATCGGACCACTCTGGAAGGGTGATACGAGTGGTCAAAAATTGGCAAAAATGAAACATGGCTAAAATGGATTTGACTTGTGCACCGTATAGCTCCGGCTGTATGGCATGGATTGTTAAGCTAGGATATGTTTTGGAAAGGTAACACCCAGCGCTAGATACGACTAGAAGAAAGCAAAGCGCTAACTAGCATGATTTGGAAGTTATTAAGTGTCAAAGTCGAAAAATGTTACCAAAATTGAAACTCGAGTACATTGGGCCAAAAAGTACAAGTTGTGAAATTTGGACTTACGAGTAAAATACCGAGCAGGCGGTAAGAGATAGAGACTTGGTGTAGAACAATTATATGTTGGGCATGTTATAACCTATATTTGGCCCGAACATAGTGACGAGATCGGTGGTACCCAAAAGGGTGGTACAGGTGTTAGATGGTTTTCCCAGAGCATAAGCTCCACATGATATGGAAAACGGGAAACATCATAACTTCGGCTGTATGGCATGGAATGGAACGAACAAGGTATCGATGGAAAGAGAAAAGGTAGCGCTAACTATAATTCCTACCAAGCAAAGCGCTAGCATGTGACCGTTCGGGTGTTATTGTGAGTCAAAGTCAGAAATTGTTACCACGAGAGGCGAAAATCCGACTAAGTCCATGAATACCGGGCTGGCGGTAAGAGATACGGCTTGGCCGTAGAACATTTATAAGTTGGCCAATACAAGACCTAAGTTTCGTCCATAGACGACAAGAAGATCGAAGATACGTGAAGGTGAGATATGGGCGTCCCAAAGTGGGCCTTTGAAAAAGTGACAAACTTCCCTTATAACAGCATACACCAAATATCTCTGGCTCTATGGCACCGAATAAGAAGTTGAGGTCAGCGATAGAAAGGTGATAGTCAGCGCTAAATATCATACGAACAGAGTGAAGCGCTAAAGGGAAAGGATCTTGGTGATATAAGGTGACAAAGTCGAGAAAAGTTGCCTCAAAATCATGAAAAATGTGAAAAAATGGCTAAGTCCCGGGTGCCTTAAGGGCAGGTTGATCGAATGTACCGAGCTGGCGGTACGAGATAGAGACTTGGTGTAGAACAATTATATGTTTGGCATGGCAAGACCTACATTTGGTCAATACAAAGTGAGAAGATCAAAGAAACCCGTAAGGGTGATATTGGTGTCCAAAGGTAAAAAGCACTAAGTCTTGGGAAACTTATATGAAGAAAAAGGACCCTGATGGGTCATATAGGATGGATCGAAAAATCGGCTAAGTCCCAAAATGGGGATGTCAGAACTACACTCAAATGTTACCACACCAAGCAAGGCAAACTTATATGAAGGCAAGGACCCTGATGGGTCATATGGTATTTTACGAAAAATCGGCTAAGTCCCAAAATGAGGATGTCAGAACTACACTCATGTGTTACCACACCAAGCAAGGCAAACTTATATGAAGGCAAGGACCCTGATGGGTCATATGGTATTTTACGAAAAATCGGCTAAGTCCCAAAATGGGGATGTCAGAACTACACTCATGTGTTACCACACCAAGCAAGGCAAACTTATATGAAGCAAAGGACCCTGATGGGTCATATGGTATTTTACGAAAAATCGGCTAAGTCCCAAAATGGGGATGTCAGAACTACACTCAAATGTTACCACACCAAGCAAGGCAAACTTATATGAAGGCAAGGACCCTGATGGGTCATATGGTATTTTACGAAAAATCGGCTAATTCCCAAAATGAGGATGTCAGAACTACACTCATGTGTTACCACACCAAGCAAGGCAAACTTATATGAAGGCAAGGACCCTGATGGGTCATATGGTATTTTACGAAAAATCGGCTAAGTCCCAAAATGGGGATGTCAGAACTACACTCAAATGTTACCACACCAAGCAAGGCAAACTTATATGAAGCAAAGGACCCTGATGGGTCATATGGTATTTTACGAAAAATCGGCTAAGTCCCAAAATGGGGATGTCAGAACTACACTAAAAAGTTACCACACCAAGCAAGGCAAACTTATATGAAGGAAAGGACCCTGATGGGTCATATGGTATTTTACGAAAAATCGGCTAAGTTCCAAAATGATGATGTCAGAACTACACTCAAATGTTACCACACCAAGCAAGGCAAACTTATATGAAGCAAAGGACCCATATGGGTCATATGGTATTTTACGAAAAATCGGCTAAGTCCCAAAATGATGATGTCAGAACTACACTCAAATGTTACCACACCAAGCAAGGCAAACTTATATGAAGCAAAGGACCCTGATGGGTCATATGGTATTTTACGAAAAATCGGCTAAGTCCCAAAATGGGGATGTCAGAACTACACTCAAATGTTACCACACCAAGCAAGGCAAACTTATATGAAGGCAAGGACCCTGATGGGTCATATGGTATTTTACGAAAAATCGGCTAAGTCCCAAAATGGGGATGTCAGAACTACACTCAAATGTTACCACACCAAGCAAGGCAAACTTATATGAAGCAAAGGACCCTGATGGGTCATATGGTATTTTACGAAAAATCGGCTAAGTCCCAAAATGATGATGTCAGAACTACACTCAAATGTTACCACACCAAGCAAGGCAAACTTATATGAAGGAAAGGACCCATATGGGTCATATGGCATTTTACGAAAAATCGGCTAAGTCCCAAAATGAGGATGTCAGAACTACACTAAAAAGTTACCACACCAAGCAAGGCAAAGTACCTAGGTGAACCCTAGGAAGAAACACGGACCAAGTCAGATGGCCTAAGTCAAGAGAACAAGTGACCTAGGCAAAGTTGTATGACGGTGAGGACCCTGAAAAATCTGGTTAGTGTAGTTTAGACAGGGGAGGTTTTTGGGTCGGCTGAACCTCCTTATTTTGGGTTTTGACCTCCTCAAGAAGCTACACCTAGGCAAACTGCCTAGGGTGAAAGTGCGAAGACCAATCGAATAGTAAGACAAGTTTTGACCGATCGCCCTAGGCAAGCTTGTATGAAGAAAGGGACCCTATGGGTCATATGGAAATACATGAAAAATCGGCTAAGTCCCAAAATTGGGATGTCTGAACTACACTAAAAAGTTACCACATCAAGCAAGGCAAAGTACCTAGGTGAACCCTAGGAAGAAACACGGACCAAGTCAGATGGCCTAAGTCAAGAGTGCAAGTGACCTAGGCAAAGTTGTATGACGGTGAGGACCCTGAAAAATCTGGTTAGTGTAGTTTAGACAGGGGAGGTTTTTGGGTCGGCTGAACCTCCTTATTTTGGGTTTTGACCTCCTCAAGAAGCTACACCTAGGCAAACTGCCTAGGGTGAAAGTGCGAAGACCAATCGAATAGTAAGACAAGTTTTGACCGATCGCCCTAGGCAAGCTTGTATGAAGAAAGGGACCCTATGGGTCATATGGAAATACATGAAAAATCGGCTAAGTCCCAAAATTGGGATGTCTGAACTACACTAAAAAGTTACCACATCAAGCAAGGCAAAGTACCTAGGTGAACCCTAAGAAGAAACACGGACCAAGTCAGATGGCCTAAGTCAAGAGTACAAGTGACCTAGGCAAAGTTGTATGGCGCTGAGGACCCTGAAAAATCGGGTTAGTGTAGTTCAGACAGGGGAGGTTTTTGGGTCGGCTGAACCTCCTTATTTTGGGTTTTGACCTCCTCAAGAAGCTACACCTAGGCAAACTGCCTAGGGTGAAAGTGCGAAGACCAATCGAATAGTAAGACAAGTTTTGACCGATCGCCCTAGGCAAGCTTGTATGAAGAAAGGGACCCTATGGGTCATATGGAAATATACGAAAAATCGGCTAAGTCCCAAAATTGGGATGTCTGAACTACACTAAAAAGTTACCACATCAAGCAAGGCAAAGTACCTAGGTGAACCCTAAGAAGAAACACGGACCAAGTCAGATGGCCTAAGTCAAGAGTACAAGTGACCTAGGCAAAGTTGTATGACGGTGAGGACCCTGAAAAATCTGGTTAGTGTAGTTCTGACAGGGGAGGTTTCTAGGTCGGCTGAACCTCCTTATTTCGGGTTTTGGCCTCCTCAAGAAGACAGACCTAGGCAAACTGCCTAGGGTGAAAGTGCGAAGACCAATCGAATAGTAAGACAAGTTTTGACCGATCGCCCTAGGCAAGCTTGTATGAAGAAAGGGACCCTATGGGTCATATGGAAATACATGAAAAATCGGCTAAGTCCCAAAATTGGGATGTCTGAACTACACTAAAAAGTTACCACATCAAGCAAGGCAAAGTACCTAGGTGAACCCTAGGAAGAAACACGGACCAAGTCAGATGGCCTAAGTCAAGAGTACAAGTGACCTAGGCAAAGTTGTATGGCGCTGAGGACCCTGAAAAATCGGGTTAGTGTAGTTCAGACAGGGGAGGTTTCTGGGTCGGCTGAACCTCCTTATTTCGGGTTTTGGCCTCCTCAAGAAGACAGACCTAGGCAAACTGCCTAGGGTGAAAGTGCGAAGACCAATCGAATAGTAAGACAAGTTTTGACCGATCGCCCTAGGCAAGCTTGTATGAAGAAAGGGACCCTTAGGGTCATATGGAAATTCATGAAAAATCGGCTAAGTCCCAAAATTGGGATGTCAGAACTACACTATAAAGTTACCACATCAAGCAAGGCAAAGTACCTAGGTGAACCCTAGGAAGAAACACGGACCAAGTCAGATGGCCTAAGTCAAGAGTATAAGTGACCTAGGCAAAGTTGTATGGCGCTGAGGACCCTGAAAAATCGGGTTAGTGTAGTTAAGACAGGGGAGGTTTCAGGGTCGGCTGGACCTCCTTATTTCGGGTTTTGGCCTCCTCAAGAAGACAGACCTAGGCGAATTGCCTAGGGTGAAACTGCGAAGACCAATCGAATAGTAAGACAAGTTTTGACCGATCGCCCTAGGCAAGCTTGTATGAAGAAAGGGACCCTTAGGGTCATATGGAAATTCATGAAAAATCGGCTAAGTCCCAAAATTGGGATGTCAGAACTACACTAAAAAGTTACCACATCAAGCAAGGCAAAGTACCTAGGTGAACCCTAGGAAGAAACACGGACCAAGTCAGATGGCCTAAGTCAAGAGTATAAGTGACCTAGGGAAAGTTGTATGACGGTGAGGACCCTGAAAAATCGGGTTAGTGTAGTTAAGACAGGGGAGGTTTCAGGGTCGGCCAGACCTCCTTATTTCGGGTTTTGGCCTCCTCAAGAAGACAGACCTAGGCGAATTGCCTAGGGTGAAACTGCGAAGACCAATCGAATAGTAAGACAAGTTTTGACCGATCGCCCTAGGCAAGCTTGTATGAAGAAAGGGACCCTATGGGTCATATGGAAATATACGAAAAATCGGCTAAGTCCCAAAATTGGGATGTCAGAACTACACTATAAAGTTACCACATTAGCAAGGCAGACTTGTATGAAGAACGGGACCCTGGTGAAAGTAGCAAATATCCCAAACCGAACATGAATATTATACACACAAGAGTACGAACATAAAGGAACACGGACCAAGCGTACCGAGAGAATCGGTACTATAGAACCCTCGTGGTTCTACACAAAGACTTTATGTTAGGGGTTCAAGCCCCATAGTACTCAAACGGTGACAGTAGCAAATATCCCAAAACGAACGTGAATCTTATTCACAAGAGTACGAACATAAAGGAACACGGACCAAGCGTACCGAGAGAATCGGTACTATAGAGCCCTCGTGGTTCTACACAAAGACTTTATGTTCGGGGTTCACACCCCAAATCGAACGTGGAATTTACTTTCTGATGGTCATGCGGTCGTCCAAAGGGGTCTAGTATCCTGGGATGACAAGCATCACGGGCACAGCTCGTATCAAAACAGTCGAAGAGGCCCGCGAAAGCTTGCTTTCCATGGCTATGCGATGCACAAATTGAGTTTACTCACCGTAGTATAAAACGAACGAACCGAACCTATCCGAGTAGGGATAATGGGCGCAGTAACATACTTCTGTGACCCAGCGAGAGTTGAACGAGGTGACATGAACTGTCAGTGGCTTATATCAGATGGGATACATACATGAGATTGCTTTCAAATCTACACTCGAAAACCTAACCAAGTAAAAGCGAACGTGGGGAGGATTCGAAACTGGTAACGAAATCTTAAGCTGGAAAGAGTCATCACTATGGATACATATTATGCGAAACCAATCAAGTGCTCAGTACTGATCCAAAACCTAAGAGCACTAGTGAACACCTTATTCTCACCCTAGTTCACATCCAAGTGATCGACCACGTGTGTGAAGCAAAGACCAATCGAATTCCTCAATGGACTGAACACTATGAACAAATGGCCAAAAACGTTATAACTATCCAAACATCCTACTATCTAGCGAAAGTCATCACGATGGAACCATACAATGATCTTAACCTATAGCGCTCACCTATTCCTACCCAGAGTGCAAGTGAACATATTGCTCACCCTAACCAGTTCACATCCACGTGATCGACTAACATACCGAAGTTACCACAAGTCAAAGTTATACGTTTACAAGCGCAAGACCAATCGAAAACCCCGAAAGCAATCTCGACCCAAAATGTATTATCCGTGAGTGTAGTCGAGTCTCGTACTCGTCATCTGTAATCGTCGGATAGAATATCCAGTACACGGTTGTCTTTCCAAATGAAATCTACATACAGAACTCGCTCTTGGCAAATGGGTGGCATTGGCGCAATCAGGAGCGAGTTCCCGTCCGGGTGCCAAGTGATTGGCAAATGTCTGGGGGAAAGCAACCATATATTGATTTGTCTGTTAGTGTACTGGGTGTTTGAGGTATGTAGTATCCACGCTTGGTTGGGTGTGTCAGAGGACCATGGATGCGTTCACAACCCCAATTGGGGTACATCGGGAATGATTTTGTGGAACCGATGTGCCCGGCACACACTAAGTTTTGTTGCAAGTTAATAGTGTGCCATGTCCGGGGGGGTTGTGATTAAACTCTGGTGAATTGCGTACTGTGGTGATTGGGGTATGAAAGCCCCGCAGTTGCAATGATCGGACGCGCCTAGCGTGTCCTTTAGTTGATGGTAGGGAAATGAAGGCCCTTGTCAGCTCACCTAAGTATTCATGGAAGTTTGGCATAAGGTCGCTGTGGTAGGGGTATGAAGGCCCCGTCAGCGCATGCACAATCGGGCGCACGAGCGCTTAGCGGAGTCGAATGCCGCTCAAGTGCCTGTCCGGTGCATCGGGTGTGTGTGATACGAGGGCAATGAGGTTCGCACGGGGGCTCGCCTCCCGTGTGCTACCGGACTTGACAACATATAGAACGTGGTGTTTGCTCCTCCGGGTGCAATGGGACAATGAACATTCGAACGCAAAGTCGGAATTCTGGTTGATCCTACCAGTAATATACGCTCGTCTCAAAGGTTAAGCCATGCATGTCTAAGTACAAACAGATTTAATGTGAAACCGCATAAGGCTCAGTATAACAGCTATAATTTACGAGATCATCAACCTAGTTACTTGGATAACTGTGGAAAATCTAGAGCTAATACATGCAACATGCCAGGACCCTCGCGGGAACTGGTGCACTTATTAGTCAAACCAATCGCGGGTTCTCCGTGTCATTGAGTTGAAGTCTGGATAATGATGCTGATCGTATGGTCTCGCACCGACGACAGATCTCGCAAATATCTGCCCTATCAACTATGGATGGTAGTATAGAGGACTACCATGGTTGCAACGGGTAACGGGGAATCAGGGTTCGATTCCGGAGAGGGAGCCTGAGAAATGGCTACCACATCCAAGGAAGGCAGCAGGCGCGTAAATTACCCAATCCCGGGACGGGGAGGTAGTGACGAGAAATAACAATATGAAACTCTTTAATGATGTTTCATAATTGGAATGAGTAGAGCATAAATCCTTCTACGAGGATCAAGTGGAGGGCAAGTCTGGTGCCAGCAGCCGCGGTAATTCCAGCTCCACTAGCGTATATTAAAATTGTTGCGGTTAAAACGTTCGAAGTTGATACTTGTCCAACACAGTCCGGCTCCGCCGACCCGGTCAACCCGTGGTCGGTGGGCCAAGTCGGAATCTGGTTGCGACTCAATGGTGTGGTAGGGCACCAAGTCTGTGTCATGGTGTGCCCTTCAACGGGTGCAAGTGTAACATAGAGCTCGACCGCTCACGTTTACCTTGAACAAATTAGAGTGCTTAAAGCAGGGTGCCCAAACGCCCTAGAATAATCTTGCATGGAATAATGGAATACGACCTTGGTCTAATCTTTCATTGGTTTGTACTCAGACCGGAGGTAATGATTAACAGAAGTAGTTGGGGACACTAGTATTACGGCGCGAGAGGTGAAATTCGTAGACCGTCGTAAGACTAACTAAAGCGAAGGCATTTGTCAAGGATGCTTTCTTTAATCAAGAACGAAAGTTAGAGGATCGAAGGCGATTAGATACCGCCCTAGTTCTAACCGTAAACGATGCCAACTAGCAATTGGGAGACGCTACAACCAGGTGCTCTCAGTAGCTTCCGGGAAACCAAAGTCAGGTTCCGGGGGAAGTATGGTTGCAAAGTTGAAACTTAAAGGAATTGACGGAAGGGCACCACAATGAAATGGAGCTTGCGGTTCAATTTGACTCAACACGGGAAAACTTACCAGGTCCGAACTTATGGAGGTGAGACAGATTAATAGCTCTTTCTCAAATTTAAGGGTAGTGGTGCATGGCCGTTCTTAGTTCGTGGATTGATTTGTCTGGTTAATTCCGATAACGAACGTGACTCACATATGCTAACTAGAACGCAGTCAGCGTTAATGCGTCGATGCCGATTGGAACGGGTTAGGACCTTTCGGTGGAGTATGACCTGACACCTTCGCTGTTCGTGTGCGCAAGTGCACTTACGGTACGCTGCTTAGCAGGACAATTTGTGTTTAGCAAAATGAGATCGAGCGATAACAGGTCCGTGATGCCCTTAGATGTTCTGGGCTACACGCGTGCTACAATGTGGGTAGCAGCGTGTCTCCTATTCCGAGAGGAACGGGAAATCACTCAAATACTCACTTAGTAGGGATTATGGATTGCAATGGTCCATATGAACTCGGAACTTCTAGTAAGTGCTGGTCATCAGCCAGCGTTGAATACGTCCCTGCCCTTTGTACACACCGCCCGTCGCTACTACCGATGGATTATTTAGTGAGGTCTTTGGAGATGATCGTTCGCTGGATCCTCGTGAACCGCGTCTGCTTTATCGAAGTTGACCGAACTTGATGATTTAGAGGAAGTAAAAGTCGTAACAAGGTTTCCGTAGGTGAACCTGCGGAAGGATCATTAGTGGCCAAGTGATCCTTCCAGAAGTCCGAACCTGCGGGTTGAGACTTCGGCACAAGTTGCCATATGATAATTGACGAAACACTATAGAAGTCCGAACCTGCGGGTTGAGACTTCGGCACAAGTTGCCATATGATAATTGACGTAACACTAACAAGTCCGAACCTGCGGGTTGAGACTTAGGCACACGTTGCCTTATACATGACTTCGAACAAATACACAAGTCCGAACCTGCGGGTTGAGACTTAGGCACAAGTTGCCTTATACATGACTTCGAACAAATACACAAGTCCGAACCTGCGGGTTGAGACTTAGGCACAAGTTGCCATATGAAAGTTGACGAAACACTAACAAGTCCGAACCTGCGGGTTGAGACTTAGGCACACGTTGCCTTATACATGACTTCGAACAAATACACAAGTCCGAACCTGCGGGTTGAGACTTAGGCACAAGTTGCCTTATACATACATTATCCAAATAAACAGAAGTCCGAACCTGCGGGTTGAGACTTAGGCACAAGTTGCCATATTATATTCGATCAAACACTAAGTAGTCCGAACCTGCGGGTTGAGACTCAAGACCGTAACAAGATGTCACTATACAAGTCCGAACCTAAGGGTTGAGACTTAATGCGATCTAGATACCAAGTTGACATCCAATACCTGTTGAGCAAAACCAAAGATTCCCTGTTCTCGAATGATTACACTATATAACAGGGAATCTTGAAGAAATCAAGCAAGCGTGAAACAAAGTCATCACTTGGGCATGCTCGATAGCCAACCACATGACCTTAACCTAAGAGAGCATGCAAACCACATGATACCTATAAACGATTAACCCGCCCTAGTTCAATCGTTCACCAAGTGATGACTTCAGTATGGCTAAGAGAAAAACTTTTAAATGGGAAAAACTCTAAGTCCGAACCTCCGGGTTGAGACTTCCGCGTCGGAGGTGGGCGCACCTCCTATCCGAAAGATGGTGAATCAGGGGTGTTCGATCAGCAATGGTCGGATGCCCCGTCGTAGTCCAACTATGACAATCCATGTCAAGACCTCCGGGTTGAGACTTCCGCGTCCGGAGGTACGCGTACCGCCTACCCGAAAGATGGTGAATCAGGGGTGTTCGATCAGCAATGGTCGGATGCCCCGTCGTAGTCCAACTATGACAATCAAAGTCAAGACCTCCGGGTTGAGACTTCCGCGTCCGGAGGTACGCGTACCGCCTACCCGAAAGATGGTGTGCTTCTGGGGTATTCGATGAGTCGGATACCCCGTCGTAGTCCAACTATGACAATACAAAGTCAAGACCTCCGGGTTGAGACTTCCGCGTCCGGAGGTACGCGTACCGCCTACCCGAAAGATGGTGTGCTTCTGGGGTATTCGATGAGTCGGATACCCCGTCGTAGTCCAACTATGACAATCAAAGTCAAGACCTCCGGGTTGAGACTTTCTAAGAGTACAAGCATAAAGGAACACGGACCAAGCCGTACCGAGAGAATCGGTACTAGAGCCCTTGTGGTTCTACATTGAGAGAGCCCTCGTGGTTCTCATTAGGGGCTTTATGCAAGAAGTACTCAATACTGTGGTGTGAAGTATAAAGTATAGAGTCCTCCACTGGTCCACGCTGCTCCGGCGGTCCTGGGTAAGATAGTTCATTCTAGCTTGCCCTATGTGGAAGAGGACTCAATACCCTACCTGTTGAGCTTGAAACAAAGTCATCACTTGGGCATGCTCATATTGCCATACACAATTACATTATATTCGAATGAGCATGCAAGCGACCCTATATAGACCGAACCAAAACGATAGATACCGCCGTAGTTCACCCCCACCAAGTGATGACTTCAGTATGGCTAGTGTGTGAAGTATAAAGTATAGTCCTCCCCTGGTCCACACTGCTTCGGCGGTCCTGGGTAAGATAGTTAGTTCTAGCTTGCCCTATGTGGAAGAGGACACAATACTTAATACTTAGAGTACAAGCATAAAGGAACACGGACCAAGCCGTACCGAGAGAATCGGTACTAGAGCCCTCGTGGTTCTACATTGAGAGAGCCCTCGTGGTTCTCATTAGGGGCTTTATGCAAGAAGTACTCAATACTGTGGTGTGAAGTATTAAGTATAGAGTCCTCCACTGGTCCACGCTGCTCCGGCGGTCCTGGGTAAGATAGTTCATTCTAGCTTGCCCTATGTGGAAGAGGACTCAATACCCTACCTGTTGAGCTTGAAACAAAGTCATCACTTGGGCATGCTCATATTGCCATACACAATTACATTATATTCGAATGAGCATGCAAGCGACCCTATATAGACCGAACCAAAACGATAGATACCGCCGTAGTTCACCCCCACCAAGTGATGACTTCAGTATGGCTAGTGTGTGAAGTATAAAGTATAGTCCTCCCCTGGTCCACACTGCTTCGGCGGTCCTGGGTAAGATAGTTAGTTCTAGCTTGCCCTATGTGGAAGAGGACACAATACTTAATACTTAGAGTACAAGCATAAAGGAACACGGACCAAGCCGTACCGAGAGAATCGGTACTAGAGCCCTCGTGGTTCTACATTGAGAGAGCCCTCGTGGTTCTCATTAGGGGCTTTATGCAAGAAGTACTCAATACTGTGGTGTGAAGTATTAAGTATAGAGTCCTCCACTGGTCCACGCTGCTCCGGCGGTCCTGGGTAAGATAGTTCATTCTAGCTTGCCCTATGTGGAAGAGGACTCAATACCCTACCTGTTGAGCTTGAAACAAAGTCATCATAGTCGATTTTTCATAAATTCTAAGAAAATCATATGTTAGGATGCTGCGAGATGAATCGGATGCTGCATGGAGATGAATCTTGATCTTCTTCATCTCCCATCTTAATACAGCATCCCTACTTAAAGGCATCTCGGACTTAGTCGATTTTTCATAAATTCTAAGAAAAACATATGTTAGGATGCTGCGAGATGAATGGGATGCTGCATTGAGATGAATCTCGATCTTCTTCATCTCCCATCTTAATACAGCATCCCTACTTAAAGGCATCTCGGACTTAGTCGATTTTTCATAAATTCTAAGAAAATCATATGTTAGGATGCTGCGAGATGAATGGGATGCTGCATGGAGATGAATCTTGATCTTCTTCATCTCCCATCTTAATACAGCATCCCTACTTAAAGGCATCTCGGACTTAGTCGATTTTTCATAAATTCTAAGAAATTCATATGTTAGGATGCTGCGAGATGAATGGGATGCTGCATGGAGATGAATCTTGATCTTCTTCATCTCCCATCTTAATACAGCATCCCTACTTAAAGGCATCTCTGACTTAGTCGATTTTTCATAAATTCTAAGAAAAACATATGTTAGGATGCTGCGAGATGAATGGGATGCTGCATTGAGATGAATCTTGATCTTCTTCATCTCCCATCTTAATACAGCATCCCTACTTAAAGGCATCTCGGACTTAGTCGATTTTTCATAAATTCTAAGAAAATCATATGTTAGGATGCTGCGAGATGAATGGGATGCTGCATGGAGATGAATCTTGATCTTCTTCATCTCCCATCTTAATACAGCATCCCTACTTAAAGGCATCTCGGACTTAGTCGATTTTTAATAAATTCTAAGAAAAACATATGTTAGGATGCTGCGAGATGAATGGGATGCGGCATTGAGATGAATCTTGATCTTCTACATCTCCCATCTTAATACAGCATCCCTACTTAAAGGCATCTCGGACTTAGTCGATTTTTCATAAATTCTAAGAAAAACATATGTTAGGATGCTGGGAGATGAATGGGATGCTGCATGGAGATGAATCTTGATCTCCTACATCTCCCATCTCAATACAGCATCCCTACTTAAAGGTATCTCGGACTTAGTCGATTTTTCATAAATTCTTGAAAAAACATATGTTAGGATGCTGCGAGATGAATGGGATGCTGCATGGAGATGAATCTTGATCTTCATCATCTCCCATCCTAATACAGCATCCCTACTTAAAGGCATCTCGGACTTAGTCGATTTTTCATAAATTCATAGAAAAACATATGTTAGGATGCTGGGAGATGAATGGGATGCTGCATGGAGATGAATCTTGATCTTCTTCATCTCCCATCTTAATACAGCATCCCTACTTAAAGGCATCTCGGACTTAGTCGATTTTTCATAAATTCTAAGAAAACAATATGTTAGGATGCTGCGAGATGAATGGGATGCTGCATGGAGATGAATCTTGATCTTCTTCATCTCCCATCTTAATACAGCATCCCTGCTTAAAGGCATCTCGGACTAAGTCGATTTTTCATAAATTCTAAGAAATTCATATGTAAGGAAGCTGCGAGATGAATGGGATGCTGCATGGAGATGAATCTTGATCTTCTACATCTCCCATCTTAATACAGCATCCCTACTTTAAGGATTCTCGGACTTAGTCGATTTTTCATGAATTCTAAGTAAAACATATGTTAGGATGCTGGGAGATAAATGGGATGCTGCATGGAGATGAATCTTGATCTTCTTGTTGTCCCATCTTAATACAGCATCCCTACTTAAAGGCATCTCAGACTTAGTCGATTTTTCATAATTTCTAAGAAAAACATATGTTAGGATGCTGCGAGATGAATGAGATGCTGCAGGGAGATTAATCTTGATCTTCTTCATCTCCCATATTAATACAGCATCCCTACTTAAAGGCATCTCGGACTTAGTCGAATTTTCATAACTTCTAAGTAAAACATATGTTAGGATGCTGCGAGATGAATGGGATGCTGCATGGAGATGAATCTTGATCTTCTACATCTCCCATATTAATACAGCATCCCTACTTAAAGGCATCTCGGACTTAGTCGATTTTTCATAAATTCTAAGAAAAACATATGTTAGGATGCTGGGAGATGAATGAGATGCTGCATGGAGATGAATCTTGATCTTCTTCATCTCCCATCTTAATACAGCATCCCTACTTAAAGGCATCTTGGACTTAGTCGATTTTTCATGAATTCTAAGAAAAACATATGTTAGGATGCTGCGAGATGAATGGGATGCTGCATGGAGATGAATCTTGATCTTTTTCACCTCCCATATTAATACAGCATCCCTACTTAAAGGCATCTCGAACTTAGTTGATTTTTCATAAATTCTAAGAAAATCATATGTTAGGATGCTGCGAGATGAATGGGATGCTGCATGGAGATGAATCTTGATCTTCTTCATCTCCCATCTTAATACAGCATCCCTACTTAAAGGCATCTCGGACTTAGTCGATTTTTCATAAATTCTAAGAAAAACATATGTTAGGATGCTGGGAGATGAATGGGATGCTGCATGGAGATGAATCTTGATCTTCTTGTTGTCCCATCTTAATACAGCATCCCTACTTAAAGGCATCTCGGACTTAGTCAATTTTTCATAAATTCTAAGAAAAACATATGTTAGGTTGCTGCGAGATGAATGGGATGCTGCATGGAGATGAATCTTGATCTTCTACATCTCCCATCTCGATACAGCATCCCTACTTAAAGGCATCTCGGACTTAGTCGATTTTTCATAAATTCTAAGAAAAACATATGTTAGGATGCTGCGAGATGAATGGGATGCTGCATGGAGATGAATCTTGATCTTCTTCATTTCCCATCTCGATACAGCATCCCTACTTAAAGGCATCTCGGACTTAGTCGATTTTTCATGAATTCTAAGAAATTCATATGTAAGGATGCTCCGAGATGAATGGGATGCTGCACGGAGATAAATCTTGATCTTCATCATCTCCCATCTCGATACAGCATCCCTACTTAAAGGAATCTCGGACTTAGTCGATTTTTCATAAATTCCAAGAAAAACATATGTTAGGATGCTGCGAGATGAATGGGATGCTGCATGGAGATGAATATTGATCTTATTCATCTCCCATCTTATTACAGCATCCCTACTTAAAGGCATCTCGGACTTAGTCGATTTTTCATAAATTCTAAGAAAATCATATGTTAGGATGCTGCGAGATGAATGGGATGCTGCATGGAGATGAATCTTGATCTTCTTCATCTCCCATCTTAATACAGCATCCCTACTTAAAGGCATCTCGGACTTAGTCGATTTTTTATAAATTCTAAGAAATTCATATGTTGGGATGCTGCGAGATGAATGGGATGCTGCATGGAGATGAATCTTGATCTTCTTCATCTCCCGTCTTAATACAGCATCCTTACTTAAAGGCATCTCGGACTTAGTCGATTTTTCATAAAATCTAAGAAATTCATATGTTAGGATGCTGCGAGATGAATGGGATGCTTCATGGAGATAAATCTTGATCTTCTTCATCTCCCATCTTAATACAGCATCCCTACTTAAAGGCATCTCGGACTTAGTCAATTTTTCATAAATTCTAAGAAAACAATATGTTAAGATGCTGCGAGATGAATGGGGTACTGCATGGAGATGAATCTTGATATTCTTCATCTCCCATCTTAATACAGCATCCCTACTTAAAGGCATCTCGGACTTAGTCGATTTTTCATAAATTCTAAGAAAAACTTATGTTAGGATGCTGCGAGATAAATGGGATGCTGCATGGAGATGAATGTTGATCTTCTTCATCTCCCATCTTAAAACAGCATCCCTACTTAAAGGCATCTCGGACTTAGTCGATTTTTCATAAATTCTAAGAAAAACATATGTTAGGATGCTGCGAGATGAATGGGATGCTGCATGGAGATGAATCTTGATCTTCTTCATCTCCCATCTTAATACAGCATCCCTACTTAAAGGCATCTCGGACTTAGTCGATTTTTCATAAATTCTAAGAAAAACTTATGTTAGGATGCTGCGAGATAAATGGGATGCTGCATGGAGATGAATGTTGATCTTCTTCATCTCCCATCTTAAAACAGCATCCCTACTTAAAGGCATCTCGGACTTAGTCGATTTTTCATAAATTCTAAGAAATTCATATGTTAGGATGCTGGGAGATGAATGGGATGCTGCATGGAGATGAATCTTGATCTCCTACATCTCCCATCTTAATACAGCATCCCTACTTAAAGCCATCTCGGACTTAGTCGATTTTTCATAAATTCTAAGAAATTCATATGTTAGGATGCTGGGAGATGAATGGGATGCTGTATGGAGATGAATCTTGATCTCCTACATCTCCCATCTCAATACAGCATCCCTACTTAAAGGCATCTCGGACTTAGTCGATTTTTCATAAATTCATAGAAATTCATATGTTAGGATGCTGGGAGGTGAATGGGATGCTGCATGGAGATGAATCTTGACCTTCTTCAACTCCCATCTCAATACAGCATCCCTATGTAAAGGCATCTCGGACTTAGTCGATTTTTAATAAATTCTAAGAAAAACATATGTTAGGATGCTGCGAGATGAATGAGATGCTGCATGGAGATGAATCTTGATCTTCTTCATCTCGCATCTTAATAGAGCATCCCTACTAAAAGGCATCTCGGACTAAGTCGATTTTTAAGAAAATCAAAGAAAAACATATGTAAGGATGCTGGGAGATGAATGGGATGCTGCATGGAGATGAATCTTGATCTTCATCATCACCCATCTTGATACAGCATCCCTACTTAAAGGCATCACGGACTTAGTCGATTTTTCATAAATTCTAAGAAAAACATATGTTAGGATGTTGCGAGATGAATGGGATGCTGCATGGAGATGAATCTTGATCTTCTCCATCTCCCATCTCAATACAGCATCCCTACTTGAGGGCATCTCGGACTTAGTCGATTTTTCATAAATTCTAAGAAAAACATATGTTTGGATGCTAAGAGATGAATGGGATGCTGCATGGAGATGAATCTTGATCTTCTTCATCTCCCATCTTAATACAGCATCCCTACTTAGAGACATCTCGGACTTAGTCGATTTTTCATAAATTCTAAGAAAAACATATGTTAGGATGCTGCGAGATGAATGGGATGCTGCATGGAGATGAATCTTGATCTCCTATATCTCCCATCTCAAAACAGCATCCCTACTAAAAGGCATCTCGGACTTAGTCGATTTTTCATAAATTCTAAGAAAAACATATGTTAGGATGCTGCGAGATGAATGGGATGCTGCATGGAGATGAATCTTGATCTACTTCATCTCCCATCTTAATACAGCATCCCTACTTAAAGGCATCTCGGACTAAGTCGATTTTTCATAAATTCTAAGAAAACCATATGTTAGGATGCTGCGAGATGAATGGGATGCTGCATGGAGATAAATCTTGATCTTCTTCATCCCCCATCTCAATACAGCATCCCTACTTAAAGGCATCTCGGACTTAGTCGATTTTTCATAAATTCTAAGAAAAACATATGTTAGGATGCTGGGAGATGAATGGGATGCTGCATGGAGATGAATCTTGATCTTCTTCATCTCCCATCTTAATGCAGCATCCCTACTTAAAGGCATCTCGGACTTAGTCGATTTTTCATAAATTCTAAGAAATTCATATGTTGGGATGCTGCGAGGTGAATGGGATGCTGCATGGAGATGAATCTTGATCTTTTTCATCTCCCATCTTAATGCAGCATCCCTACTTAAAGGCATCTTGGACTTAGTCGATTTTTCATAAATTCTAAGAAAAACATATGTTAGGATGCTGCGAGATGAATGGGATGCTGGATGGAGATAAATCTTGATCTTCTACATCTCCCATCTTAATACAGCATCCCTACCTAAAGGCATCTCGGACTTAGTCGATTTTTCATAAATTCTAAGAAAAACATATGTTAGGAAGCTGCGAGATGAATGGGATGCTGCATGGAGATGAATATTGATCTTCTTCATCTGCCATCTTAATACAGCATCCCTACTTAAAGGCATCTCGGACTTAGTCGATTTTTCATTAATTCTAAGGAAAACATATGTTAGGATGCTGCGAGATAAATGGGATGCTGCATAGAGATGAATCTTGATCTTCTTCATCTCCCTCCTTAATACAGCATCCCTACTTAAAAGCATCTCGGACTTAGTCGATTTTTCATAAATTCTAAGAAAAACACATGTTAGGATGCTGTAAGATGAATAGGATGCTGCATGGAGATGAATCTTGATCTTCTTCATCTCCAATCTTAATACAGCATCCCTACTTAAGGGCATCTCGGACTTAGTCTATTTTTCATAAATTCTAAGAAAAACATATGTAAGGATGCTGCGAGATGAGAGAGATGCTGCATGGAGAAGAATCTTGATCTGCTTCATCTTCCATCTTAATACAGCATCCCTACTTAAAGGCATCTCGGACTTAGTCGATTTTTCATAAATTCTAAGAAATTCATATGTTAGGATGCTGCGAGATGAATGGGATGCTGCATGGAGATAAATCTAGATCTTCTACATCTCCCATATCTATACAGCATACCTACTTAAAGGCATCTCGGACTTAGTCGATTTTTCATAAATTCTAAGAAAAACATATGTTAGGATGCTGCAAGATGAATGGGATGCTGCATGGAGATGAATCTTGATCTTCTTCATCTCCCTCCTTAATACAGCATCCCTACTTAAAGGCATCTCGGACTTAGTCGATTTTTCATAAATTCTAAGAAATTCATATGTTTGGATGCTGGGAGATGAATGGGATACTGCATGGAGATGGATCTTGATCTTTTTCATCTCCCATCTTAATACAGCATCCCTACTTAAAGGCATCTCGGACTAAGTCGATTTTTCATAAATTCTAAGAAAAGCATATGTTAGGATGCTGGGAGATGAATGGGATGCTGCATGGAGATGAATCTTGATCTTCTTCATCTCCCTCCTTAATACAGCATCCCTACTTAAAGGCATCTCGGACTTAGTCGGTTTTTCATAAATTCTAAGGAAAACATATGTTAGGATGCTGCCAGATGAATGGGATGCTGCATGGAGATGAATCTTGATCTTCTTCATCTCCCATCTTAATACAGCATCCCTACTTAAAGGCATCTCGGACTTAGTCGATTTTTCATAAATTCTAAGAAATTCATATGTTAGGATGCTGGGAGATGAATGAGATGCTGCATGGAGATGAATCTTGATCTCCTACATCTCTCATCTCAATACAGCATCCCTACTTAAAGCCATCTCGGACTTAGTCGATTTTTCATAAATTCATAGAAATTCATATGTTAGGATGCTGCGAGATGAATGGGATGCTGCATGGAGATGAATCTTGATCTCCTACATCTCTCATCTCAATACAGCATCCCTACTTAAAGGCATCTCGGACTTAGTCGATTTTTCATAAATTCATAGAAATTCATATGTTAGGATGCTGGGAGATGAATGGGATGCTGCATGGAGATGCATCTTAATCTCCTACATCTCCCATCTTAATACAGCATCCCTACTTAAAGGCATCTCGGACTTAGTCGATTTTTCATAAGTTCTAAGAAATTCATATGTTAGGATGCTGCGAGATGAATGGGATGCTGCATGGAGATGAATCTTGATCTCCTACATCTCCCATCTCAATACAGCATCCCTACTTAAAGGCATCTCGGACTTAGTCGATTTTTCATAAATTCATAGAAATTCATATGTTAGGATGCTGGGAGATGAATGGGATGCTGCATGGAGATGAATCTTGATCTCCTACATCTCCCATCTTAATACAGCATCCCTACTTAAAGGCATCTCGGACTTAGTCGATTTTTCATAAATTCTAAGAAATTCATATGTTAGGATGCTGGGAGATGAATGAGATGCTGCATGGAGATGAATCTTGATCTCCTACATCTCCCATCTTAATACAGCATCCCTACTTAAAGCCATCTCGGACTTAGTCGATTTTTCATAAATTCATAGAAATTCATATGTTAGGATGCTGCGAGATGAATGGGATGCTGCATGGAGATGAATCTTGATCTTCTTCATCTCCCATCTTAAAACAGCATCCCTACTTAAAGGCATCTCGGACTTAGTCGATTTTTCATAAATTCTAAGAAATTCATATGTTAGGATGCTGGGAGATGAATGAGATGCTGCATGGAGATGAATCTTGATCTCCTACATCTCCCATCTCAATACAGCATCCCTACTTAAAGGCATCTCGGACTTAGTCGATTTTTCATAAATTCATAGAAATTCATATGTTAGGATGCTGGGAGATGAATGAGATGCTGCATGGAGATGAATCTTGATCTCCTACATCTCTCATCTCAATACAGCATCCTTACTTAAAGCCATCTCGGACTTAGTCGATTTTTCATAAATTCTAAGAAAAACATATGTTAGGATGCTGCGAGATGAATGGGATGCTGCATGGAGATGAATCTTGATCTTCTTCATCTCCCATCTTAATACAGCATCCCTACTTAAAGGCATCTCGGACTTAGTCGATTTTTCATAAATTCTAAGAAAAACATATGTTAGGATACTGCGAGATGAATGGGATGCTGCATGGAGATGAATCTTGATCTTCTTCATCTCCCATCTTAATACAGCATCCCTACTTAAAGGCATCTCGGACTTAGTCGATTTTTCATAAATTCTAAGAAATTCATATGTTAGGATGCTGGGAGATGAATGGGATGCTGCATGGAGATGAATCTTGATCTTCTTCATCTCCCATCTTAATACAGCATCCCTACTTAAAGCCATCTCGGACTTAGTCGATTTTTTATAAATTCTAAGAAATTCATATGTTAGGATGCTGGGAGATGAATGGGATGCTGCATGGAGATGAAACTTGATCTCCTACATCTCCCATCTTAATACAGCATCCCTACTTAAAGCCATCTCGGACTTAGTCGATTTTTCATAAATTCTAAGAAATTCATATGTCAGGATGCTGGGAGATGAATGGGATGCTGCATGGAGATGAATCTTGATCTCCTACATCGCTCATCTCAATACAGCATCCTTACTTAAAGCCATCTCGGACTTAGTCGATTTTTCATAAATTCTAAGAAAAACATATGTTAGGATGCTGCGAGATGAATGGGATGCTGCATGGAGATGAATCTTGATCTTCTTCATCTCCCATCTTAATACAGCATCCCTACTTAAAGGCATCTCGGACTTAGTCGATTTTTCATAAATTCTAAGAAAAACATATGTTAGGATACTGCGAGATGAATGGGATGCTGCATGGAGATGAATCTTGATCTTCTTCATCTCCCATCTTAATACAGCATCCCTACTTAAAGGCATCTCGGACTTAGTCAATTTTTCATAAATTCTAAGAAATTCATATGTTAGGATGCTGGGAGATGAATGGGATGCTGCATGGAGATGAATCTTGATCTTCTTCATCTCCCATCTTAATACAGCATCCCTACTTAAAGCCATCTCGGACTTAGTCGATTTTTCATAAATTCTAAGAAATTCATATGTTAGGATGCTGGGAGATGAATGGGATGCTGCATGGAGATGAATCTTGATCTCCTACATCTCTCATCTCAATACAGCATCCCTACTTAAAGCCATCTCGGACTTAGTCGATTTTTCATAAATTCGAAGAAATTCATATGTTAGGATGCTGGGAGATGAATGGGATGCTACATGGAGATGAATCTTGATCTTCTTCATCTCCCATCTCAATACAGCATCCCTACTTGAAGGCATCTCGGACTAAGTCGTTTTTTCATAAAATCTAAGAAATTCATATGTAAGGATGCTGCGAGATGAACGAGATGCTGCATGGAGATGAATCTTGATCTACTTCATCTCCCGTCTTAATACAGCATCCCTGCTTAAAGGCATCTCGGTCTTAGTCAATTTTTCATAAATTCTAAGAAATTCATATATTAGGATGCTGCGAGATGAATGGGATGCTGCATGGAGATGAATCTTGATCTTCTTCATCTCCCATCTTAATACAGCATCCCTACTTAAAGGCATCTCGGACTTAGTCGATTTTTCATAAATTCCAAGAAAATCATATGTTAGGATGCTGCGAGATGAATGGGATGCTGCATGGAGATGAATCTTGATCTTTTTCATCTCCTAACTTAATACAGCATCCCTACTTAAAGGCATCTCGGACATAGTCGATTTTTCATAAATTCGAAGAAATTCATATGTTAGGATGCTGGGAGATGAATGGGATACTGCATGGAGATGAATCTTGATCTTCTTCATCTCCCATCTCAATACAGCATCCCTTCTTAAAGGCATCTCGGACTTAGTCGATTTTTCATAAATTCATAGAAATACATATGTTAGGATGCTGCGAGATGAATGGGATGCTGCATGGAGATGAATCTTGATCTCCTACATCTCCCATCTTAATACAGCATCCCTACTTAAAGGCATCTCGGACTTAGTCGATTTTTCATAAATTCTAAGAAGTTCATATGTTAGGATGCTGGGAGATGAATGGGATGCTGCATGGAGATGAATCTTGATCTCCTACATCTCCCATCTCAATACAGCATCCCTACTTAAAGGCATCTCGGACTTAGTCGATTTTTCATAAATTCATAGAAATTCATATGTTAGGATGCTGCGAGATGATTGGGATGCTGCATGGAGATGAATCTTGATCTCCTACATCTCTCATCTCAATACAGCATCCCTACTTAAAGCCATCTCGGACTTAGTCGATTTTTCATAAATTCTAAGAAAAACATATGTTAGGATGCTGCGAGATGAATGGGATGCTGCATGGAGATGAATCTTGATCTCCTACATCTCCCATCTTAATACAGCATCCCTACTTAAAGGCATCTCGGACTTTGTCGATTTTTCATAAATTCTAAGAAATTCATATGTTAGGATGCTGCGAGATGAATGGGATGCTGCATGGAGATGAATCTTGATCTTCTTCATCTCCCATCTTAATACAGCATCCCTACTTAAAGGCATCTCGGACCTAGTCGATTTTTCATAAATTCATAGAAAAACATATGTTAGGATGCTGGGAGATGAATGAGATGCTGCATGGAGATGAATCTTGATCTTCTTCATCTCCCATCTCAATACAGCATCCCTACTTAAAGGCATCTCGGACTTAGTCGTTTTTTCATAAATTCTAAGAAATTCATATGTTAGGATGCTGCGAGATGAATGGGATGCTGCATGGAGATGAATCTTGATCTCCTACATCTCCCATCTTAATACAGCATCCCTACTTAAAGCCATCTCGGACTTTGTCGATTTTTCATAAATTCTAAGAAATTCATATGTTAGGATTCTGTGAGATGAATGGGATGCTGCATGGAGATGAATCTTGATCTTCTTCATCTCCCATCTTAATACAGCATCCCTACTTAAAGGCATCTCGGACCTAGTCGATTTTTCATAAATTCATAGAAAAACATATGTTAGGATGCTGCGAGATGAATGGGATGCTGCATGGAGATGAATCTTGATCTTCTTCATCTCCCATCTTAATACAGCATCCCTACTTAAAGGCATCTCGGACTTAGTTGATTTTTCATAAATTCTAAGAAAAACATATGTTAGGATGCTGCGAGATGAATGGGATGCTGCATTGAGATGAATCTTGATCATCTTCATCTCCCATCTTAATACAGCATCCCTACTTAAAGGCATCTCGGACTTAGTCGATTTTTCATAAATTCTAAGAAAAACATATGTAAGGATGCTGGGAGATGAATAAGATGCTGCATGGAGTTGAATCTTGATCTTCTACATCTCCCATCTTAATACAGCATCCCTACTTAAAGGCATCTCGGACTTAATCGATTTTTCATAAATTCTAAGAAAAACATATGTTAGGATGCTGCGAGATGAATGGGATGCTGCATTGAGATGAATCTTGATCTTCTTCATCTCCCATCTTAATACAGCATCCCTGCTTAAAGGCATCTCGGACTTAGTCGATTTTTCATAAATTCTTAGAAATTCATATGTTAGGAAGCTGCGAGATGAATGGGATGCTGCATGGAGATGAATCTTGATCTTCTACATCTCCCATCTTAATACAGCATCCCTACTTAAAGGCATCTCGGACTTAGTCGATTTTTCATAAATTCATAGAAATTCATATGTTAGGATGCTGGGAGATGAATGGGATGCTGCATGGAGATGAATCTTGATCTTCTTCATCTCCCATCTTAATACAGCATCCCTACTTAAAAGCATCTCGGACTTAGTCGATTTTTCATAAATTCTAAGAAAAACATATGTTAGGATGCTGCGAGATGAATGAGATGCTGCTTGGAGATGAATCTTGATCTTCTACATCTCCCATCTTAATACAGCATCCCTACTTAAAAGCATCTCGGACTTAGTCGATTTTTCATAAATTCTAAGAAAAACATATGTCAGGATGCTGCGAGATGAATGGGATGCTGCATGGAGATTAATCTTGATCTTCTCCATCTCCCATCTTAATACAGCATCCCTACTTAAAGGCAACTCGGACTAAGTCGATTTTTTATAACTTCTAAGAAAAACATATGTTAGGATGCTGCGAGATGAATGGGATGCTGCATGGAGATTAATCTTGATCTTCTCCAACTCCCATCTTAATACAGCATCCCTACTTAAAAGCATCTCGGACTTAGTCGATTTTTCATAAATTCTAAGAAAAACATATGTCAGGATGCTGCGAGATGAATGGGATGCTGCATGGAGATTAATCTTGATCTTCTCCATCTCCCATCTTAATACAGCATCCCTACTTAAAGGCATCTCGGACTTAGTCGATTTTTCATAAATTCATAGAAATTCATATGTTAGGATGCTGCGAGATGAATGGGATGCTGCATGGAGATGAATCTTGATCTTCTTCATCTCCCATCTTAATACAGCATCCCTACTTAAAGGCAACTCGGACTTAGTCGATTTTTCATAAATTCTAAGAAAAACATATGTCAGGATACTGCGAGATGAATGGGATGCTGCATGGAGATGAATCTTGATCTTCTTCATCTCCCATCTTAATACAGCATCCCTACTTAAAGGCAACTCGGACTTAGTCGATTTTTCATAAATTCTAAGAAAAACATATGTCAGGATGCTGCGAGATGAATGGGATGCTGCATGGAGATTAATCTTGATCTTCTTCATCTCCCATCTTAATACAGCATCCCTACTTAAAGGCATCTCGGACTTAGTCGATTTTTCATAAATTCTAAGAAAAACATATGTTAGGATGCTGCGAGATGAATGGGATGCTGCATGGAGATTAATCTTGATCTTCTCCAACTCCCATCTTAATACAGCATCCCTACTTACAGGCATCTCGGACTTAGTCGATTTTTCATAAATTCTAAGAAAAACATATGTTAGGATGCTGCGAGATGAATGGGATGCTGCATGGAGATGAATCTTGATCTTCCTCATCTCCCATCTTAATACAGCATCCCTACTTAAAAGCATCTCGGACTTAGTCGATTTTTCATAAATTCTAAGAAATTCATATGTTAGGATGCTGGGAGATGAATGGGATGCTGCATGGAGATGAATCTTGATCTTCTTCATCTCCCATCTTAATACAGCATTCCTACTTAAAGGCATCTCGGACTTAGTCTATTTTTCATAAATTCTAAGAAAAACATATGTAAGGATGCTGCGAGATGAATGGGATGCTGCATGGAGATGAATCTTGATCTTTTTCATCTCCTGTCTTGATACAGCATCCCTACTTAAAGGCATCTGGGACTTAGTCGATTTTTCATAAATTCTAAGAAATTCATATGTTAGGATGCTGCGAGGAGAATGGGATGCTGCATGGAGATGAATCTTGATCTTCTACATCTCCCATCTCGATACAGCATCCCTACTTAAAGGCGACTCGGACTAAGTCGATTTTTCATAAATTCTAAGAAATTCATATGTTAGGATTCTGTGAGATGAATGGGATGCTGCATGGAGATGAATCTTGATCTTCTTCATCTCCCATCTTAATACAGCATCCCTACTTAAAGGCATCTCGGACCTAGTCGATTTTTCATAAATTCATAGAAAAACATATGTTAGGATGCTGCGAGATGAATGGGATGCTGCATGGAGATGAATCTTGATCTTCTTCATCTCCCATCTTAATACAGCATCCCTACTTAAAGGCATCTCGGACTTAGTTGATTTTTCATAAATTCTAAGAAAAACATATGTTAGGATGCTGCGAGATGAATGGGATGCTGCATTGAGATGAATCTTGATCATCTTCATCTCCCATCTTAATACAGCATCCCTACTTAAAGGCATCTCGGACTTAGTCGATTTTTCATAAATTCTAAGAAAAACATATGTAAGGATGCTGGGAGATGAATAAGATGCTGCATGGAGTTGAATCTTGATCTTCTACATCTCCCATCTTAATACAGCATCCCTACTTAAAGGCATCTCGGACTTAATCGATTTTTCATAAATTCTAAGAAAAACATATGTTAGGATGCTGCGAGATGAATGGGATGCTGCATTGAGATGAATCTTGATCTTCTTCATCTCCCATCTTAATACAGCATCCCTGCTTAAAGGCATCTCGGACTTAGTCGATTTTTCATAAATTCTTAGAAATTCATATGTTAGGAAGCTGCGAGATGAATGGGATGCTGCATGGAGATGAATCTTGATCTTCTACATCTCCCATCTTAATACAGCATCCCTACTTAAAGGCATCTCGGACTTAGTCGATTTTTCATAAATTCTAAGAAATTCATATGTTAGGATGCTGCGAGATGAATGGGATGCTGCATGGAGATGAATCTTGATCTTCTACATCTCCCATCTTAATACAGCATCCCTACGCAAAGGCATCTCGGACTTAGTCGATTTTTCATAACTTCTAAGTAAAACATATGTTAGGATGCTGCGAGATGAATGAGATGCTGCATGGAGATGAATCTTGATCTCCTACATCTCCCATCTCAATACAGCATCCCTACTTAAAGGCATCTCGGACTTAGTCGATTTTTCATAAATTCTAAGAAATTCATATGATAGGATGCTGCGAGATGAATGGGATGTTGCATGGAGATGTATCTTGATCTCCTACATCTCCCATCTCAATACAGCATCCCTACTTAAAGGCATCTCGGACTTAGTCGATTTTTCATAAATTCTAAGAAATTCATATGTTAGGATGCTGCGAGATGAATGGGATGCTGCATGGAGATGAATCTTGATCTCCTACATCTCCCATCTCAATACAGCATCCCAACTTAAAGGCATCTCTGACTTAGTCGATTTTTCATAAATTCTTAGAAATTCATATGTTAGGATGCTGCGAGATGAATGGGATGCTGCATGGAGATGAATCTTGATCTTCTTCATCTCCCATCTCGATACAGCATCCCTCCTTAAAGGCATCTCGGACTTAGTCGATTTTTCATAAATTCTAAGAAAAACATATGTTATGATGCTGCGAGATGAATGGGATGCTGCATGGAGATGAATATTGATCTTATTCATCTCCCATCTTATTACAGCATCCCTACTTAAAGGCATCTCGGACTTAGTCGATTTTTCATAAATTCATAGAAATTCATATGTTAGGATGCTGCGAGATGAATGGGATGCTGCATGGAGATGAATCTTGATCTCCTACATCTCTCATCTCAATACAGCATCCCTACTTAAAGCCATCTCGGACTTAGTCGATTTTTCATAAATTCTAAGAAAAACATAGATTCTTAGAAAAACATATGTTAGGATGCTGCGACATGAATGAGATGCTGCATGGAGATGAATCTTGATCTTCTTCATCTCCCATCTTAATACAGCATCCCTCTTTAAAGGCATCTCGGACTTAGTCGATTTTTCATAAATTCTAAGAAATTCATATGTAAGGATGCTGGGAGATGAATGGGATGCTGCATGGAGATGAATCTTGATCTTCTTCATCTCCCATCTTAATACAGCATCCCTACTTAAAGGCATCTCGGACTTAGTCGATTATTCATAAATTCTAAGAAATTCATATGTTAGGATGCTGGGAGATGAATGGGATGCTGCATGGAGATGAATCTTGATCTCCTACATCTCCCATCTCAATACAGCATCCCTACTTAAAGGCATCTCGGACTTAGTCGATTTTTCATAAATTCATAGAAATTCATATGTTAGAATGCTGGGAGATGAATGGGATGCTGCATGGAGATGAATCTTGATCTTCTTCATCTCCCATCTTAATACAGCATCCCTACTTAAATGCATCTCGGACTTAGTCGATTTTTCATAAATTCATAGAAATTCATATGTTAGGATGCTGGGAGATGAATGGGATGCTGCATGGAGATGAGTCTTGATCTTCTTCATCTCCCATCTCAATACAGCATCCCTACTTAGAGGCATCTCGGACTGAGTCGATTTTTCATAAATTCTAAGAAAAACATATGTTAGGATGCTGCGAGATGAATGGGATGCTGCATGGAGATGAATCTTGATCTTCTTCATCTCCCATCCCAAAACAGCATCCCTACTTAAAGGCATCTCGGACTTAGTCGATTTTTCATAAATTCTAAGAAAAACATATGTTAGGATGCTGCGAGATGAATGGGATGCTGCATGGAGATGAATCTTGATCTTCTTCATCTCCCAACTTAATACAGCATCCCTACTTGAAGGCATCTCGGACTGAGTCGATTTTTCATAAATTCTAAGAAAAACATATGTTAGGATGCTGCGAGATGAATGGGATGCTGCATGGAGATGAATCTTGATCTTCCTCATCTCCCATCTTAATACAGCATCCCTACTTAAGGGCACCTCGGACTTAGTCGATTTTTCATAAATTCTAAGAAAAACATATGTTAGGATGCTGCGAGATGAATGGGATGCTGCATGGAGATGAATCTTGATCTTCTTCATCTCCCATCTCAATACAGCATCCCTACTTGACGACATCTCGGACTAAGTTGATTTTTCATAAATTCTAAGAAAAACATATGTTAGGATGCTGGGAGATGAATTGGATGCTGCATGGAGATGAATCTTGATCTTCTTCATCTCCCATCTTAATACAGCATCCCTACTTAAAGGCATCTCGGACTTAGTCGATTTTCCATAAATTCTAAGAAATTTATATGTTAGGATGCTGCGAGATTAATGGGATGCTGCATGGAGATGAATCTTGATCTTCTTCATCTCCCATCTCAATACAGCATCCCTACTTAAAGGCATCTCGGACTTAGTCGATTTTTCATAAATTCTAAGTAAAACATATGTTAGGATGCTGGGAGATGAAAGGGATGCTGCATGGAGATGCATCTTGATCTTCTTCATCTCCCATCTTAATACAGCATCCCTACTTAAAGGCATCTCGGACTTAGTCGATTTTTCGTAAATTCTAAGAAAAACATATGTTAGAATGCTGCGAGATGAATGGGATGCTGCATGGAGATGAATCTTGATCTTTTTCATCTCCCGTCTTGATACAGCATCCCTACTTAAAGGCATCTGGGACTTAGTCGATTTTTCATAAATTCTAAGAAAAACATATGTTAGGATGCTGCGAGGTAAATGGGATGCTGCATGGAGATGAATCTTGATCTTCTTCATCTCCCATCTTAATGCAGCATCCCTACTTAAAGGCATCTCGGACTTAGTCGATTTTTCATAAATTCTTAGAAAAACATATGTTAGGATGCTTGGAGATGAATGAGATGCTGCATGGAGATGAATCTTGATCTTCTCCATCTCCCATCTTAATACAGCATCCCTACTTAAAGGCATCTCGGACTTAGTCGATTTTTCATAAATTCTAAGAAAAACATATGTTAGGATGTTGCGAGATGAATGGGATGCTGCATGGAGATAAATCTTGATCTTCTCCATCTCCCATCTTTATACAGCATCCCTGCTTAAAGGCATCTCTGACTTAGTCGATTTTTCATAAATTCTAAGAAAAACATATGTTAGGATGCTGCGAGATGAATGGGATGCTGCATGGAGATGAATCTTGATCTTCTCCATCTCCCATCTTAATACAGCATCCCTTCTTAAAGGCATCTCGGACTTAGTCGATTTTTCATAAATTCTAAGAAAAACATATGTTAGGATGCTGCGAGATGAATGGGATGCTGCATGGAGATGAATCTTGATCTTCTTTATCTCCCATCTTTATACAGCATCCCTACTTAAAGGCATCTCGGACTTAGTCGATTTTTTATAAATTCTTAGAAATTCATATGTTAGGATGCTGCGAGATGAATGAGATGCTGCATGGAGATGAATCTTGATCTTCTTCATATCCCATCTTAATACAGCATCCCTACTTAAAGGCATCTCGGACTAAGTCGATTTTTCGTAAATTCTTAGAAAAACATAAGTTAGGGTGCTGCGAGATGAATGGGATGCTGCATGGAGATGAATCTTGATCTTCTTCATCTCACATCTTAATACAGCTTCCCTACTTAAAGGCATCTCAGCCTTAGTCGATTTTTCATAAATTCTAAGAAATTCATATGTTAGGATGCTGCGAGATGATTGGGATGCTGTATGGAGATGCATCTTGATCTTCTTCATCTCCCATCTTAATACAGCATCCCTACTTAAGGGCATCTCGGACTTAGTCGATTTTTCATAAATTCATAGAAAAACATATGTTAGGATGCTGCGAGATGAATGGGATGCTGCATGGAGATGAATCTTGATCTTCTTCATCTCACATCTCAATACAGCATCCTTACTTAAAGGCATCTCGGACTTAGTCGATTTTTCATAAATTCTAAGAAAAACATATGTTAGGATGCTGCGAGATGAATGGGATGCTGCATGGAGATGAATCTTGATCTTCTTCATCTCCCATCTTAATACAGCATCCCTACTTAAAGGCATCTCGGACTTAGTCGATTTTTCATACATTCTAAGAAATTCATATGTTAGGATGCTGGGAGATGAATGGGATGCTGCATGGAGATGAATCTTGATCTTCTTCATCTCCCATCTTAATACAGCATCCCTACTTAAAGGCATCTCGGACTTAGTCGATTTTTCATAAATTCTAAGAAATTCATATGTTAGGATGCTGCGAGATGAATGGGATGCTGCATGGAGATGAATATTGATCTTCTTCATCTCCCATCTCGATACAGCATCCCTACTTAAAGGCATCTCGGACTTAGTCGATTTTTCATAAATTCATAGAAAAACATATGTTAGGATGCTGCGAGATGAATGAGATGCTGCATGGAGATGAATCTTGATCTTCTTCATCTCCCATCTTAATACAGCATCCCTCCTTAAAGGCATCTCGGACCTAGTCGATTTTTCATAAATTCTAAGAAATTCATATGTTAGGATGCTGCGAGATGAATGGGATGCTGCATGGAGATGAATCTTGATCTTCTTCATCTCCCATCTTAATACAGCATCCCTACTTAAATGCATCTCGGACTTAGTCGATTTTTCATAAATTCTAAGAAAAACATATGTTAGGATGCTGGGAGATGAATGGGATGCTGCATGGAGATGAATCTTGATCTTCTTCATCTCCCATCTTAATACAGCATCCCTACTTAAAGGCATCTTGGACTAAGTCGATTTTTCATTAATTCTAAGAAAAACATATGTTAGGATGCTGGGAGATGAATGGGATGCTGCATGGAGATGAATATTGATCTTCTTCATCTCCCGTCTTAATACAGCATCCCTACTTAAAGGCATCTCTGACTTAGTCGATTTTTCATAAATTCATAGAAATTCATATGTTAGGATGCTGCGAGATGAATGGGATGCTGCGAGATGAATGGGATGCTGCATGGAGATGAATCTTGATCTTCTTCATCTCCCATCTGAATACAGCATCCCTACTTAAAGGCATCTGGGACTTAGTCGATTTTTCATAAATTCTAAGAAAAACATATGTTAGGATGCTGCGAGATGAATTGGATGCTGCATGGAGATGAATCTTGATCTTCTTCATCTCCCATCTTAATACAGCATCCCTACTTAAAGGCATCTCGGACTTAGTCGATTTTTCGTAAATTCTAAGAAAAACATATGTTAGGATGCTGCGAGATGAATGGGATGCTGCATGGAGATGAATCTTGATCTTTTACATCTCCCATCTTAATACAGCATCCCTACTTAAAGGCATCTCGGACTTAATCGATTTTTCATAAATTCTAAGAAAAACATATGTTAGGATGCTGCGAGATGAATGGGATGCTGCATTGAGATGAATCTTGATCTTCTTCATTTCCCATCTTAATACAGCATCCCTACTTTAAGGCATCTCGGACTTAGTCGATTTTTCATAAATTCTAAGAAATTGATATGTTAGGATGCTGGGAGATGAATGGGATGCTGCATGGAGATGAATCTTGATCTTCTTCATCTCCCATCTTAATACAGCATCCCTACTTAAAGGCATCTCGGACTTAGTCGTTTTTTCATAAATTCTAAGAAAAACATATGTTTGGATGCTGCGAGATGAATGGGATGCTGCATGGAGATGAATCTTGATCTTCTTCATCTCCCATCTTAATACAGCCTCCCTACTTAAAGGCAAATCGGACTTAGTCGATTTTTCATAAATTCTAAGAAAAACATATGTTAGGATGCTGCGAGATAAATGGGATGCTGCATGGAGATGAATCTTGATCTTCTACATCTCCAATCTCAGTACAGCATCCCTTCTTAAAGGCATCTCGGACTTAGTCGATTTTTCATAAATTCTAAGAAAAACATATGTTAGGATGCTGGAAGATGAATGGGATGCTGCATGGAGATGAATCTTGATCTTCTACATCTCCAATCTCAGTACAGCATCCCTTCTTAAAGGCATCTCGGACTTAGTCGATTTTTCATAAATTCTAAGAAAAACATATGTTAGGATGCTGGAAGATGAATGGGATGATGCATGGAGATTAATCTTGATCTTCTTCATCTCCCATCTGAATACAGCATCCCTACTTAAAGGCATCTCGGACTTAGTCGATTTTTCATAAATTCATAGAAATTCATATGTTAGGATGCTGGGAGATGAATGGGATGCTGCATGGAGATGAATCTTGATCTTCTTCATCTCCCATCTTAATACAGCATCCCTACTTAAAGGCATCTCGGACTTAGTCGATTTTTCATAAATTCTAAGAAATTGATATGTTAGGATGCTGGGAGATGAATGGGATGCTGCATGGAGATGAATCTTGATCTTCTACATCTCCAATCTCAGTACAGCATCCCTTCTTAAAGGCATCTCGGACTTAGTCGATTTTTCATAAATTCTAAGAAATTCATATGTTAGGATGCTGCGAGATGAATGGGATGCTGCATGGAGATGAATCTTGATCTACTTCATCTCCTATCTTAATACAGCATCCCTACTTAAAGGCATCTCGGACTTAGTCGATTTTTCATAAATTCTAAGAAAAACATATGTTAGGATGCTGCGAGATGAATGGGATGCTGCATGGAGATGAATCTTGATCTCCTACATCTCCCATCTTAATACAGCATCCCTACTTAAAGCCATCTCGGACTTAGTCGATTTTTCATAAATTCTAAGAAATTCATATGTTAGGATGCTGCGAGATGAATGGGATGCTGCATGGAGATGAATCTTGATCTTCTTCATCTCCCATCTTAATACAGCATCCCTAGTTAAAGGCATCTCGGACTTAGTCGATTTTTCATAAATTCTAAGAAAAACATATGTTAGGATGCTGGGAGATGAATGGGATGCTGCATGGAGATGAATCTTGATCTTCTTCATCTTCCATCTGAAAACAGCATCCCTACTTAAAGGCATCTCGGACTTAGTCGATTTTTCATAATTTCTAAGAAAAACATATGTTAGGATGTTGCGAGATGAATGGGATGCTGCATGGAGATGAATCTTGATCTTCTTCATCTCCCATCTTAATACAGCATCCCTACTTAAAGGCATCTCGGACTTAGTCGATTTTTCATAATTTCTAAGAAAAACATATGTTAGGATGCTGCGAGATGATGTCCGGGATGCTGCATGGAGATGAATCTTGATCTTCTTCAACTCCCATCTTAATACAGCATCCCTGCTTAAGGGCATCTCGGACTTAGTCGATTTTTCATAAATTCTTAGAAAAAAATATGTTAGGATGCTGCGAGATGAATGGGATGCTGCATGGAGATGAATCTTGATCTTGTTCATCTCCCATCTCAATACAGCATCCCTACTTAAAGGCATCTCGGACTTAGTCGATTTTTCATAAATTCTAAGAAAAACATATGTTAGGATGCTGGGAGATGGATGGGATGCTGCATGGAGATGAATCTTGATCTTCTTCATCTTCCATCTGAAAACAGCATCCCTACTTAAAGGCATCTCGGACTTAGTCGATTTTTCATAATTTCTAAGAAAAACATATGTTAGGATGCTGCGAGATGAATGGGATGCTGCATGGAGATGAATCTTGATCTTCTTCATCTCCCATCTGAAAACAGCATCCCTACTTAAAGGCATCTCGGACTTAGTCGATTTTTCATAATTTTTAAGAAAAACATATGTTAGGATGCTGCGAGATGAATGGGATGCTGCATGGAGATGAATCTTGATCTTCTTTATCTCCCATCTCAATACAGCATCCCTACTTTAAGGCATCTCGGACTTAGTCGATTTTTCATGAATTCTAAGTAAAACATATGTTAGGATGCTGGGAGATAAATGGGATGCTGCATGGAGATGAATCTTGATCTTCTTCTTGTCCCATCTTAATACAGCATCCCTACTTAAAGGCATCTCAGACTTAGTCGATTTTTCATAATTTCTAAGAAAAACATATGTTAGGATGCTGCGAGATGAATGAGATGCTGCAGGGAGATGAATCTTGATCTTCTTCATCTCCCATCTTGGTACAGCATCCCTACTTAAAGGCATTTCTGACTTAGTCGATTTTTCATAAATTCTTAGAAAGTCATATGTTAGGATGCTGCGAGATGAATGGGATGCTGCATGGAGATGAATCTTGATCTTCATCATCTCCCATCTTAATACAGCATCCCTACTTAAAGGCATCTCGGACTTAGTCGATTTTTCATAAATTCTAAGAAAAACATATGTTAGGATGCTGCGAGATGAATGAGATGCTGCATGGAGATGAATCTTGATCTTCTTCATCTCCCATCTTAATACAGCATCCCTACTTAAAGCCATCTCGGACTTAGTCGATTTTTCAGGAATTCATAGAAATTCATATGTTAGGATGCTGGGAGATGAATGGGATGCTGCATGGAGATGAATCTTGATCTTCTTGATCTCCCATCTTAATACAGCATCCCTACTTAAAGCCATCTCGGACTTAGTCGATTTTTCATAAATTCTAAGAAAAACATATGTTGGGATGCTGCGAGATTAATGGGATGCTGCATGGAGATGAATCTTAATCTTCTTCATCTCCCATCTTAATACAGCATCCCTACTTAAAGGCATCTCGGACTTAGTCGATTTTTCAGGAATTCATAGAAATTCATATGTTAGGATGCTGGGAGATGAATGGGATGCTGCATGGAGATGAATCTTGATTTTCTTCATCTCCCATCTCGATACAGCATCCCTACTTAAAGGCATCTCGGACTTAGTCGATTTTTCAGGAATTCATAGAAATTCATATGTTAGGATGCTGGGAGATGAATGGGATGCTGCATGGAGATGAATCTTAATCTTCTTCATCTCCCATCTTAATACAGCATCCCTACTTAAAGGCATCTCGGACTTAGTCGATTTTCCAGGAATTCATAGAAATTCATATGGTAGGATGCTGGGAGATGAATGGGATGCTGCATGGAGATGAATCTTGATCTTCTTCATCTCCCATCTCGATACAGCATCCCTACTTAAAGGCATCTCTGACTTAGTCGATTTTTGATAAATTCATAGAAATTCATATGTTAGGATGCTGCGAGATGAATGGGATGCTGCATGGAGATGAATCTTGATCTTCTTCATCTCCCATCTTAATACAGCATCCCTACTTAAAGGCATCTCGGACTTAGTCGATTTTTCAGGAATTCATAGAAATTCATATGTTAGGATGCTGGGAGATGAATGGGATGCTGCATGGAGATGAATCTTAATCTTCTTCATCTCCCATCTTAATACAGCATCCCTACTTAAAGGCATCTCGGACTTAGTCGATTTTTCAGGAATTCATAGAAATTCATATGGTAGGATGCTGGGAGATGAATGGGATGCTGCATGGAGATGAATCTTGATCTTCTTCATCTCCCATCTCGATACAGCATCCCTACTTAAAGGCATCTCTGACTTAGTCGATTTTTCATAAATTCATAGAAATTCATATGTTAGGATGCTGCGAGATGAATGGGATGCTGCATGGAGATGAATCTTGATCTTCTTCATCTCCCATCTTAATACAGCATCCCTACTTAAAGGCATCTCGGACTTAGTCGATTTTTCATAAATTCATAGAAATTCATATGTTAGGATGCTTGGAGATGAATGGGATGCTGCATGGAGATGAATCTTGATCTTCTTCATCTCCCATCTTAATACAGCATCCCTACTTAAAGGCATCTCGGACTTAGTCGATTTTTCATAAATTCTAAGAAATTCATATGTTAGGATGCTGCGAGATGAATGGGATGCTGCATGCAGATGAATATTGATCTCCTACATCTCCCGTCTCAATACAGCATCCCTACTTAAAGGCATCTCGGACTTAGTCGATTTTTCATAAATTCATAGAAATTCATATGTTAGGATGCTGCGAGATGAATGGGATGCTGCATGGAGATGAATCTTGATCTCCTACATCTCTCATCTCAATACAGCATCCCTACTTAAAGGCATCTCGGACTTAGTCGATTTTTCATAAATTCATAGAAATTCATATGTTAGGATGCTGGGAGATGAATGGGATGCTGCATGGAGATGAATCTTGATCTTCTTCATCTCCCATCTTAATACAGCATCCCTACTTGAAGGCATCTCGGACTTAGTCGATTTTTCATAAATTCATAGAAATTCATATGTTAGGATGCTGCGAGATGAATGGGATGCTGCATGCAGATGAATATTGATCTCCTACATCTCCCGTCTCAATACAGCATCCCTACTTAAAGGCATCTCGGACTTAGTCGATTTTTCATAAATTCATAGAAATTCATATGTTAGGATGCTGCGAGATGAATGGGATGCTGCATGGAGATGAATCTTGATCTCCTTCATCTCTCATCTCAATACAGCACCCCTACTTAAAGCCATCTCGGACTTAGTCGATTTTTCATAAATTCATAGAAATTCATATGTAAGGATGCTGGGAGATGAATGGGATGCTGCATGGAGATGAATCTTGATCTCCTACATCTCCCATCTTAATACAGCATCCCTACTTAAAGCCATCTCGGACTTAGTCGATTTTTCATAAATTCATATAAATTCATATGTTAGGATGCTGGGAGATGAATGGGATGCTGCATGGAGATGAATCTTGATCTTCTTCATCTCCCATCTTAATACAGCATCCCTACTTAAAGGCATCTCGGACTTAGTCGATTTTTCATAAATTCTAAGAAATTCATATGTTAGGATGCTGGGAGATGAATGAGATGCTGCATGGAGATGAATCTTGATCTCCTACATCTCTCATCTCAATACAGCATTCCTACCTAAAGCCATCTCGGACTTAGTCGATTTTTCATAAATTCTAAGAAAAACATATGTTAGGATGCTGCGAGATGAATGGGATGCTGCATGGAGATGAATCTTGATATTCTTCATCTCCCATCTTAATACAGCATCCCTAGTTAAAGGCATCTCGGACTAAGTCGATTTTTCATAAATTCTAAGAAAAACATATGTTAGGATGCTGCGAGATGAATGGGATGCTTCATGGAGATAAATCTTGATCTTCTACATCTCCCATCCTAATACAGCATCCCTACTTAAAGGCATCTCGGACTTAGTCGATTTTTCATAAATTCTAAGAAAAACATATGTTAGGATGCTGCGAGATGAATGATATGCTGCATGGAGATGAATCTTGATCTTCTTCATCTCCCATCTTAATACAGCATCCCTACTTAACGGCATCTCGGACTTAGTCGATTTTTCATAAATTCATAGAAAAACATATGTTAGGATGCTGGGAGATGAATGAGATGCTGCATGGAGATGAATCTTGATTATCTTCATCTCCCATCTGAATACAGCATCCCAACTTAAAGGCATCTCGGACTTAGTCGATTTTTCATAAATTCTAAGAATAACATATGTTAGGATGCTGCGAGATGAATGGGATGCTGCATGGAGATGAATCTTGATCTTCTTCATCTCCCATCTTAATACAACATCCCTGCTTAAGGGCATCTCGGACTTAGTCGATTTTTCATAAATTCTTAGAAAAAAATATGTTAGGATGCTGCGAGATGAATGGGATGCTGCATGGAGATGAATCTTGATCTCCTACATCTCTCATCTCAATACAGCATCCCTACTTAAAGGCATCTCGGACTTAGTCGATTTTTCATAAATTCATAGAAATTCATATGTTAGGATGCTGGGAGATGAATGGGATGCTGCATGGAGATGAATCTTGATCTTCTTCATCTCCCATCTAAATACAGCATCCCTACTTGAAGGCATCTCGGACTTAGTCGATTTTTCATAAATTCATAGAAATTCATATGTTAGGATGCTGCGAGATGAATGGGATGCTGCATGCAGATGAATATTGATCTCCTACATCTCCCGTCTCAATACAGCATCCCTACTTAAAGGCATCTCGGACTTAGTCGATTTTTCATAAATTCATAGAAATTCATATGTTAGGATGCTGCGAGATGAATGGGATGCTGCTTGGAGATGAATCTTGATCTCCTACATCTCTCATCTCAATACAGCATCCCTACTTAAAGCCATCTCGGACTTAGTCGATTTTTCATAAATTCATAGAAATTCATATGTTAGGATGCTGCGAGATGAATGGGATGCTGCATGGAGATGAATCTTGATCTACTTCATCTCCCATCTTAATACAGCATCCCTACTTAAATGCATCTCGGACTTAGTCGATTTTTCATAAATTCTAAGAAAAACATATGTTAGGATGCTGCGAGATGAATGGGATGCTGCATGGAGATGAATCTTGATCTTCTTCATCTCCCATCTTAATACAGCATCCCTACTTAGATGCATCTCGGACTTAGTCGATTTTTCATAAATTCTAAGAAAAACATATGTTAGGATGCTGCGAGATGAATGGGATGCTGCATGCAGATGAATATTGATCTCCTACATCTCCCGTCTCAATACAGCATCCCTACTTAAAGGCATCTCGGACTTAGTCGATTTTTCATAAATTCATAGAAATTCATATGTTAGGATGCTGGGAGATGAATGGGATGCTGCATGGAGATGAATCTTGATCTCCTACATCTCCCATCTTAATACAGCATCCCTACTTAAAGCCATCTCGGACTTAGTCGATTTTTCATAAAGTCATATAAATTCATATGTTAGGATGCTGGGCGATTAATGGGATGCTGCATGGAGATGCATCTTGATCTCCTACATCTCCCATCTTAATACAGCATCCCTACTTAAAGCCATCTCGGACTTAGTCGATTTTTCATAAAGTCATATAAATTCATATGTTAGGATGCTGGGAGATGAATGGGATGCTGCATGGAGATGAATCTTGATCTTCTTCATCTCCCATCTTAATACAGCATCCTTCTTAAAGGCATCTCGGACTTAGTCGATTTTTCATAAATTCTAAGAAATTCATATGTTAGGATGCTGGGAGATGAATGGGATGCTGCATGGAGATGAATCTTGATCTCCTACATCTCCCATCTCAATACAGCATCCCTGCTTAAAGGCATCTCGGACTTAGTCGATTTTTCATAAATTCTAAGAAAATCATATGTTAGGATGCTGCGAGATGAATGGGATGCTGCATGGAGATGAATCTTGATCTTCTTCATCTCCCATCCATATTATATGAAGAGAAAAATTGGCTAAGTCCCGGATCCATATTATATGAAGAGAAATATCGGCTAAGTCCAGGATCCATATAATATGAAGAGAAAAATCGGCTAAGTCCCAGATTGGGTCTGTCAGAAATACACTTCCAAGTTACCACACAAGCAAGCAAGATGGCCTAGTGATGGATCCATATGATATGAAGAGAAAAATCGGCTAAGTCCAGGATCCATTATATGAAGAGAAAAATCGGCTAAGTCCCAGATTGGGTCTGTCAGAAATACACTTCCAAGTTACCACACAAGCAAGCAAGATGGCCTAGTGATGGATCCATATGATATGAAGAGAAAAATCGGCTAAGTCCCAGATTGGGTCTGTCAGACATACACTATCAAGTTACCACACAAGCAAGCAAGATGGCCTAGTGATGGATCCATATGATATGAAGAGAAAAATCGGCTAAGTCCAGGATCCATATAATATGAAGAGAAAAATCGGCTAAGTCCCAGATTGGGTCTGTCAGAAATACACTTCCAAGTTACCACACAAGCAAGCAAGATGGCCTAGTGATGGATCCATATGATATGAAGAGAAAAATCGGCTAAGTCCAGGATCCATATAATATGAAGAGAAAAATCGGCTAAGTCCCAGATTGGGTCTGTCAGAAATACACTTCCAAGTTACCACACAAGCAAGCAAGATGGCCTAGTGATGGATCCATATGATATGAAGAGAAAAATCGGCTAAGTCCCAGATTGGGTCTGTCAGACATACACTTCCAAGTTACCACACAAGCAAGCAAGATGGCCTAGTGATGGATCCATATGATATGAAGAGAAAAATCGGCTAAGTCCAGGATCCATATAATATGAAGAGAAAAATCGGCTAAGTCCCAGATTGGGTCTGTCGGAAATACACTTCCAAGTTACCACACAAGCAAGCAAGATGGCCTAGTGATGGATCCATATGATATGAAGAGAAAAATCGGCTAAGTCCCAGATTGGGTCTGTCAGACATACACTTTCAAGTTACCACACAAGCAAGCAAGATGGCCTAGTGATTGATCCATATGATATGAAGAGAAAAATCGGCTAAGTCCGAGATTGGGTCTGTCAGACATACACTTCCAAGTTACCACACAAGCAAGCAAGATGGCCTAATGATGGATCCATATGATATGAAGAGAAAAATCGGCTAAGTCCGAGATTGGGTCTGTCAGAAATACACTTTCAAGTTACCACACAAGCAAGCAAGATGGCCTAGTGATGGATCCATATGATATGAAGAGAAAAATCGGCTAAGTCCGAGATTGGGTCTGTCAGAAATACACTTTCAAGTTACCACACAAGCAAGCAAGATGGCCTAGTGATGGATCCATATAATATGAAGAGAAAAATCGGCTAAGTCCGAGATTGGGTCTGTCGGAAATACACTTTCAAGTTACCACACAAGCAAGCAAGTTACCACATGAAGAGAAAGCCGGCAAAGTCCGGGAATGTTACCACATGAACTGGAAAATGGGCAAAAACCTACCTTCACAGGCAACGTGAATAAGTCAGGCTGTAGACATCGGATCGACAAGCCAAAGACTGATATGGAAAGGAAATGAGTAGTACTAGCTTTCCTGAGAGTTGCAGAGCTTAGACTGCATATGAACGAAAGTTATTAAGCGTCAAAGTCAGAGAAGTTACCCAAAGGAACACAAGTTCCAACTTAGAGCATGTATACCGCCTAGACGGTAAGAGGTACGGCCAGGCTGAGGAATAAGGAAATGTTGACCAACATGTTCCCTAACTATCCCCCGAAGACCGCAAAGCAATCCAACATCAACCAAGAAAGTTATAGCCCGATCAAGGAAACACCTACTTTGCACCGATATTGCACCAAATACATGTACCAAGCACCTTCGGTTGCATACCTGCAGGGGCTTACCATAGTAGGCCATGGAAGACCGATATACCGAACATAATCACTTTCTATCTCCTCGGGTGTTTGAGATAGCGCTTTGCGGTACAAGAACGAAAGTTAGACTATATCTTGGTGCATCTTTTTGCCCAAGATCACAAGACCCTATCTACCAAGGCAAGAAAGTTGTGTGGGGACAAAATGTCCAAAAGTGCCCAAAGTGGCACACTTGAACCATATATTCGAGAAAAACACAAGTGTGGGCCCGAGCTAGCAAGTTGAAATGTTCTGACCGTCAGTAGCCCTAGTTGAGGTGCACTTATCATTATATGAGGCCAACGTGCCAGCTAGTCTCTAAAGGGGCGATATGGGTGTTCCAAGGTTTGTACCCAATTGAGGAAAAAACAGGGTAAGGTACGGTGTACCGCGAATAACTCGGGCTATAGATGTCCGATCGATGAGTTTGGCATATGTATGGAAAGGTCTCGACGAGACCTAACTACCCTGAAAGTATGAAGGCAAAGACTTGAATGACCGGGAAGTTATTAAGTGCACAAGTGGTAAAGTTGCACCAAAGTCCATGTTACCCGAAGTGGTACATGAACACCCAATATTCGACCAAAACACAAGTTTAGAGACGAGCTAGCGAGCTACATTGTTCAGACCGTCAGTAGCCCGCATCAAGACACGCATTTAATTATACGGGGCCTAGCCGCTAGCTCGACTCGAAGTCGGTCATATGGTTGGTTGATGGTTTGGACCGACCACGTGGTGTACCAAGGTGATGTACCTTTCATGAATTAAAACTCTGGCTGTATGGCACTGAGCGACAAGCTATGGTGTGATTTGGAATAGTCTTGAGTGGGACTATTTAGGAAAAATGCGAACAAAAAATCACAAAGTCCTTGGGCGAAGCTATTAGCGAAACATAGAGCAAATTGGTACCAAAAACTATGGAAATGGGACTTGAGTCAAAAATAACCGCAAGTTGGAGAAGAGATAGCAAGCTTGCGTAGAACAATTATATTTGGTGCATGGTATCACCAACAAAAAAGTATATGGGGCCAAGGTGCTGGCTGGCCTCCAAAGTGGAGATATGGGCGATCCAAAGTTTGTACCCAAGTACGAACAAGTATGGAAAAAACAGGGTAAGGTACCAAGTACCATTAATAACTTCGGCTGTAGATGGCCGAGCGAGGCAAACGGCTCACCGTTGGAAAGGTCTTGGGGAGACCTATCTACCCTGAAAGTTTCATGAGGCTGAGTTGAAAGACCACGGAGATATTAGGTGATGATGGTCCAATTCGGGGACCAAGTCGCAGGAAATGGCACTTGACCAAAATCCCCCTTGGAAGGTGAATACCGGCTTACCGGTAAGAGATAGCGACTTGGCGTAGAATATTCATAAGTTGGGCGTGTAGAGACGCAACTTTCATTATATGGGGCCAACCCGGTCAGGGTGCTCCAAGTCGGTCGTTTGGTCGGTATATGGTTTGGGCCGACCACATGGTGTACCAAGTTGAGGTATCTTTCATGAATTATAACTCGGTCAGTTTGCCACCGAGCGACAAGTTGCGGTGTGTTTTGGAATGGTCTTGAGTGGGACTATCAAGCAAAAATACAAACAGAATATCAGCTTGTCCATGGCCGAAGCTATTAGTGAAACATATAGCAAAATGGGTCCAAAAACGAATGAAATGGGAATTGGACCAAGAATAACGGCAAGTTGGAGAAGAGATAGCAAGTTGGCGTAGAACAACTATATTTGTTGCATGGCATGACCAACAAAAAAGTATATGGGGCCAAGGTGCTAGCTGGCCTCCAAAGTGGAGATATGGGCGATCCAAAGTTTGTACCCAAGTACGAACAAGTATGGAAAAAACAGGGTAAGGTACCAAGTACCATTAATAACTTCGGCTGTATATGGCCGAGCGAGGCAAACGGCTCACCGTTGGAAAGGTCTCGGGGAGACCTATCTACCCTGAAAGTTTCATGAGGCTGAGTTGAAAGACCACGGAGATATTAGGTGATGATGGTCGTATTCGGGGACCAAGTCGCAGGAAATGGCACTTGACCAAAATCCCCCTTGGAAGGTGAATACCGGCTTACCGGTAAGAGATAGCGACTTGGCGTAGAATATTCATAAGTTGGGCGTGTAGAGACGCAACTTTCATTATATGGGGCCAACCCGGTCAGGGTGCTCCAAGTCGGTCGTTTGGTCGGTATATGGTTTGGGCCGACCACATGGTGTACCAAGTTGAGGTATCTTTCATGAATTATAACTCGGTCAGTTTGCCACCGAGCGACAAGTTGCGGTGTGTTTTGGAATGGTCTTGAGTGGGACTATCAAGCAAAAATACAAACAGAATATCAGCTTGTCCATGGCCGAAGCTATTAGTGAAACATATAGCAAAATGGGTCCAAAAACGAATGAAATGGGAATTGGACCAAGAATAACGGCAAGTTGGAGAAGAGATAGCAAGTTGGCGTAGAACAACTATATTTGGTGCATGGCATGACCAACAAAAAAGTATATGGGGCCAAGGTGCTAGCTGGCCTCCAAAGTGGAGATATGGGCGATCCAAAGTTTGTACCCAAGTACGAACAAGTATGGAAAAAACAGGGTAAGGTACCAAGTACCATTAATAACTTCGGCTGTATATGGCCGAGCGAGGCAAACGGCTCACCGTTGGAAAGGTCTCGGGGAGACCTATCTACCCTGAAAGTTTCATGAGGCTGAGTTGAAAGACCACGGAGATATTAGGTGATGATGGTCGTATTCGGGGACCAAGTCGCAGGAAATGGCACTTGACCAAAATCCCCCTTGGAAGGTGAATACCGGCTTACCGGTAAGAGATAGCGACTTGGCGTAGAATATTCATAAGTTGGGCGTGTAGAGACGCAACTTTCATTATATGGGGCCAACCCGGTCAGGGTGCTCCAAGTCGGTCGTTTGGTCGGTATATGGTTTGGGCCGACCACATGGTGTACCAAGTTGAGGTATCTTTCATGAATTATAACTCGGTCAGTTTGCCACCGAGCGACAAGTTGCGGTGTGTTTTGGAATGGTCTTGAGTGGGACTATCAAGCAAAAATACAAACAGAATATCAGCTTGTCCATGGCCGAAGCTATTAGTGAAACATATAGCAAAATGGGTCCGAAAACGAATGAAATGGGACTTGGACCAAGAATAACGGCAAGTTAGAGAAGAGATAGCAAGTTGGCGTAGAACAATTATATTTAGTGCATGGTATGACCAAGAAAAAAGTATATGGGGCAAAGGTGCTGGCTGGCCTCCAAAGTGGAGATATGGGCGATACAAAGTTTGTACCCAAGTATGGCAAAAACTGGTAGAGGTACCTTTCATGAATTACTGCTCAGGCTGTATGGCACTTAGCGGGACGCTTGGCACTGGTATGGAATAGTCTTGAGTGGGACTATCAAGGAAAAATACGAACAAAAAATCACCATGTCCACGGACGAAGGTATTAGCGAAACTTAGAGCGAAATTGCGACCAAGTCGCTGGAAATGGCCCTTGGACCAAGTATACCGTCAAGGCGGTACGAGATAGCGAGTTGACGTAGAACATTTATAAGTTTGCCTACACGAGACGAAAGTTTAGTTATGTGGGGCCAACCCGCTCAGGTTTGTCGAAGTCGGTCATATGGCTGATCGAAATTTTCGACAAAGTACTGAGAAAACAGGGTAAGGTACCGTGTACCTCAAATAACTTCGGCTGTAGATGTCCGAGCGAAGCAAACGGCATAGCGTTGGAAAGGTCTTGAGGTGCTCTAGGCACCCTGAAAGTATGAGAAGGCTACCTGGAAAACTCGTGGAGATATTAGAGAAACATAGGGCCCAAAAGATACCAAGTCGCAGGAAATGGGCCCTCCATGAACACCCTAAAATCCCAATTACGGCTAAGTTGCAGGCCAGCTAGCGAAGTGAAATGTTCTAGGCATAACTAGAACACGTTAAGGCGCAACTTTTTGAATAAGAACTTTTTTCGATATCTGGTCCCCAAAGGGGGGATATGGGCGATCCAAGGATTTTTCCAAGTTTCGGTACTTTTTACGGTATCGCTCATAGCTCCGGCTGTATGCAAGCAAATGACAATCTAAGACATGATTTGGAAAGGTATTGAGTAGTACTAACTTACGTTAGAACACAGCGAAGCGCTATCGGTTCATGGCAAGGCCGATATAAGCAGTCAAAGATGAAAAATGTTGACAAAATGAACAAAAATTAGCTTGGTACGCGAATAGCGGCCAGGGATGAAGAGGTACGAAGGTGGTGTAGAACAATTATAATTAGAACTTGGTACGCTCTAAAAGTTTGCCGAAGACCGCAAAGCGCTCAAACCCATAGAAAGTGGCCATTTGGGCCGAACAGTGCGTGCAAAGAGGTGAAAATGCAAAAATTGCACTTTGGGGGGCGATTTGCGGGGGGAAGGAGGGGTCGGAGGGCAAAATGTCCCTTGACCAAAAAGTCTTATCTCGTCAAGATCTACAACATTGCCGAAGACCGCAAAGCGCTAGCTCGCAATCGAAAAATCGAGAATTTGAAAATTTTCTAAGTCTTGGGCTCCCTAAGGAAAAGTTTCAAAAATCACGTTTGTCCCCAATTTTGAAGGGGAAGGAGTCGGTTCCGGGGCATGGTGTCTTCGGCAAAAAGTCTTATCTTTTTGCGTACTTTCGACTAGTTCAATAAAAATTTTTGACCCAAAATTTGTTCGGCGGACCCCTAGGTCGAAAAACCCGAAAAAAGTCGAAAAAAGTCGAAAATGTCGAAAAATGAGAAAACCTCATATTCGGACTCTACACGAGCCCCAGATATTGAAAAGTGAAATCCGCGGTCGATTTGGAACAAAAAATTGACCTAGGCAAAGTTGTATGGAGGTAGGGACCCCTGAGAAAAAAGTTTGGTCCCGAGGCTCCTTGGACCACCAAGTCCCTAGGTCGGACCAAAATCGGAAAAAATCCGACCAAAGTCGAAAGTGTCGAAAATTTTAAAAAACCCCTTTTGGGGCCCTATGGCCTCCCTAGATAATGAAAAGTGAGGTCCGCGGCCGATCCGGAAGAAAAACTTGACCTAGGCAAACTTGTATGACGGTGGGGACCCAAAAAAATTTCGATGAGTGTAGTTTAGACAGGCCGGAAAATGTATCGGTGGTCCGTATCAAGGGACGTCTTTTAGTTCCATGGGGTGGTGGTCGTCGAACAAAGTCGCCTAGGTCGACCACCAGAAAGACCAGTCGTGTTGTAATGGATGTTTTGGCCACTTTGCTAGGGAAACCTAGTAGGTCGAAGCAAATTTGGGGTTCGAGATGAGTTGGTGAAAGTTGGTCCAACCTAGGTGTGCTTAGTGGAGGTTGACCATGAAAGTAGAGCATGATGGGAATGACCATAACTTTGGTTCTAGATGTCGGATCGGTACACTTTTGGCAGTTTTGGAAAGGTGAAGGCCTGCTCTAGCTATGTTTCCTACCAAGCTGAGCGCCTACTAGTGACCCGGAGGAGGTATTAAGGGTCAAAGGCAAAAAGGGGTACCCTAAAGTGCGTGTGACCAAGAAAATGGGAAAAACGGTATCGCCTATAGCTCAGGCTGTATGGCTCGGATCGGAAAGCTTGGATATGCGTTGGAAAGGTCTTGACGAGCGCTAGCTATGTGTCCTACCAAGCGAAGCGCTAGGTGTTGAGCAAGTCGGTCATATTAGAGGGCAAAGGTGAAAAATGGTGGTTTAGAGGCGAAAATTCACCTTATGATCGAAAATAGCGGGCGAACGATAAGAGCTACGAACACGGCGTAGAACAATCATAAGTACGTTACCACAAGACCTAACTTTGGCCAATATAGAGCGAGAAGATCGGAGGTACCCATCAGGGTGATATGGCTGGTTCAAAGTTGGACCAAAACGAGACTTGAGAAATGGATTGAAACACGGTATCGCGAATAACTCAGGCTGTATGGAACGGATCGACAAGCTAAGATCAGTGTTGGAAAGGTCGAACCGAGCGCTAACTATAATCCCAAACAACCGAAGCGCTAAGTGTTGAGCAAAACTGAGTTATTAAGCGACAAAGTGGAAAAATAATACCAAAATGGCCAAAAATCACACAAGACCAAGAATACCGAGCAAGCGGTAAGAGATAGCGGGTTGACGTAGAATACTTATAAGTTTGCCTCTACGAGACATAAAAGTCGTCCATAGAAAGCGAGAAGATCGGACCACTCTGGAAGGGTGATACGAGTGGTCAAAAATTGGCAAAAATGAAACATGGCTAAAATGGATTTGACTTGTGCACCATGTAGCTCCGGCTGTATGGCATGGATTGTAGAGCTAGGATATGTTTTGGAAAGGTAACACCCAGCGCTAGATACGACTAGAAGAAAGCAAAGCGCTAACTAGCATTATTTGGAAGTTATTAAGTGTCAAAGTCGAAAAATGTTACCAAAATTGAAACTCGAGTACATTGGGCCAAAAAGTACAAGTTGTGAAATTTGGACTTACGAGTAAAATACCGAGCAGGCGGTAAGAGATAGAGACTTGGTGTAGAACAATTATATGTTGGGCATGTTATAACCTATATTTGGCCCGAACATAGTGACGAGATCGGTGGTACCCAAAAGGGTGGTACAGGTGTTAGATGGTTTTCCCAGAGCATAAGCTCCACATGATATGGAAAACGGGAAACATCATAACTTCGGCTGTATGGCATGGAATAGAACGAACAAGGTATCGATGGAAAGAGAAAAGGTAGCGCTAACTATAATTCCTACCAAGCAAAGCGCTAGCATGTGACCGTTCGGGTGTTATTGTGAGTCAAAGTCAGAAATTGTTACCACGAGAGGCGAAAATCCGACTAAGTCCATGAATACCGGGCTGGCGGTAAGAGATACGGCTTGGCCGTAGAACATTTATAAGTTGGCCAATACAAGACCTAAGTTTTGTCCATAGACGACAAGAAGATCGAAGATACCTGAAGGTGAGATATGGGCGTCCCAAAGTGGGCCTTTGAAAAAGTGACAAACTTCCCTTATAACAGCATACACCAAATATCTCTGGCTCTATGGCACCGAATAAGAAGTTGAGGTCAGCGATAGAAAGGTGATAGTCAGCGCTAAATATCATACGAACAGAGTGAAGCGCTAAAGGGAAAGGATCTTGGTGATATAAGGTGACAAAGTCGAGAAAAGTTGCCTCAAAATCATGAAAAATGTGAAAAAATGGCTAAGTCCCGGGTGCCTTAAGGGCAGGTTGATCGAATGTACCGAGCTGGCGGTAAGAGATAGAGACTTGGTGTAGAACAATTATATGTTTGGCATGGCAAGACCTACATTTGGTCAATACAAAGTGAGAAGATCAAAGAAACCCGTAAGGGTGATATTGGTGTCCAAAGGTAAAAAGCACTAAGTCTTGGGAAACTTATATGAAGAAAAAGGACCCTGATGGGTCATATAGGATGGATCGAAAAATCGGCTAAGTCCCAAAATGGGGATGTCAGAACTACACTAAAAAGTTACCACACCAAGCAAGGCAAACTTATATGAAGCAAAGGACCCATATGGGTCATATGGTATTTTACGAAAAATCGGCTAAGTCCCAAAATGATGATGTCAGAACTACACTAAAATGTTACCACACCAAGCAAGGCAAACTTATATGAAGGCAAGGACCCTGATGGGTCATATGGTATGGATCGAAAAATCGGCTAAGTCCCAAAATGGGGATGTCTGAACTACACTCAAATGTTACCACATCAAGCAAGGCAAACTTATATGAAGGAAAGGACCCTGATGGGTCATATGGTATTTTACGAAAAATCGGCTAAGTCAAAAAATGGGGATGTCAGAACTACACTCATGTGTTACCACACCAAGCAAGGCAAACTTATATGAAGGCAAGGACCCTGATGGGTCATATGGTAATTTACGAAAAATCGGCTAAGTCCCAAAATGATGATGTCAGAACTACACTCAAATGTTACCACACCAAGCAAGGCAAACTTATATGAAGCAAAGGACCCTGATGGGTCATATGGTATTGATCGAAAAATCGGCTAAGTCCCAAAATGGGGATGTCAGAACTACACTCAAATGTTACCACACCAAGCAAGGCAAACTTATATGAAGGCAAGGACCCTGATGGGTCATATGGTATATTACGAAAAATCGGCTAAGTCCCAAAATGGGGATGTCAGAACTACACTAAAAAGTTACCACACCAAGCAAGGCAAACTTATATGAAGCAAAGGACCCATATGGGTCATATGGTATTTTACGAAAAATCGGCTAAGTCCCAAAATGATGATGTCAGAACTACACTCAAATGTTACCATACCAAGCAAGGCAAACTTATATGAAGCAAAGGACCCTGATGGGTCATATGGTATTTTACGAAAAATCGGCTAAGTCCCAAAATGGGGATGTCAGAACTACACTAAAAAGTTACCACACCAAGCAAGGCAAACTTATATGAAGCAAAGGACCCATATGGGTCATATGGTATTTTACGAAAAATCGGCTAAGTCCCAAAATGATGATGTCAGAACTACACTAAAATGTTACCACACCAAGCAAGGCAAACTTATATGAAGGCAAGGACCCTGATGGGTCATATGGTATGGATCGAAAAATCGGCTAAGTCCCAAAATGGGGATGTCTGAACTACACTCAAATGTTACCACATCAAGCAAGGCAAACTTATATGAAGCAAAGGACCCTGATGGGTCATATGGTATTTTACGAAAAATCGGCTAAGTTCCAAAATGATGATGTCAGAACTACACTCAAATGTTACCACACCAAGCAAGGCAAACTTATATGAAGCAAAGGACCCATATGGGTCATATGGTATTTTACGAAAAATCGGCTAAGTCCCAAAATGATGATGTCAGAACTACACTCAAATGTTACCACACCAAGCAAGGCAAACTTATATGAAGGCAAGGACCCTGATGGGTCATATGGTATTTTACGAAAAATCGGCTAAGTCCCAAAATGGGGATGTCAGAACTACACTCAAATGTTACCACACCAAGCAAGGCAAACTTATATGAAGGCAAGGACCCTGATGGGTCATATGGTATTTTACGAAAAATCGGCTAAGTCCCAAAATGATGATGTCAGAACTACACTCAAATGTTACCATACCAAGCAAGGCAAACTTATATGAAGCAAAGGACCCTGATGGGTCATATGGTATTTTACGAAAAATCGGCTAAGTCCCAAAATGATGATGTCAGAACTACACTCAAAGGTTACCACACCAAGCAAGGCAAACTTATATGAAGGCAAGGACCCTGATGGGTCATATGGTATTTTACGAAAAATCGGCTAAGTCCCAAAATGATGATGTCAGAACTACACTCAAATGTTACCATACCAAGCAAGGCAAACTTATATGAAGGAAAGGACCCATATGGGTCATATGGTATTTTACGAAAAATCGGCTAAGTCCCAAAATGAGGATGTCAGAACTACACTAAAAAGTTACCACACCAAGCAAGGCAAAGTACCTAGGTGAACCCTAGGAAGAAACACGGACCAAGTCAGATGGCCTAAGTCAATAGAACAAGTGACCTAGGCAAAGTTGTATGGCGCTGAGGACCCTGAAAAATCTGGTTAGTGTAGTTTAGACAGGGTAGGTTTTTGGGTCGGCCGAACCCCCTTATTTTGGGTTTTGGCCTCATCAAGAAGCTACACCTAGGCAAACTGCCTAGGGTGAAAGTACGAAGACCAATCGAATAGTAAGACAAGTTTTGACCGATCGCCCTAGGCAAGCTTGTATGAAGAAAGGGACCCTAAGGGTCATATGGAAATACATGAAAAATCGGCTAAGTCCCAAAATTGGGATGTCAGAACTACACTAAAAAGTTACCACATCAAGCAAGGCAAACTACCTAGGTGAACCCTAGCAAGAAACACGGACCAAGTCAGATGGCCTAAGTCAAGAGTGCAAGTGACCTAGGCAAAGTTGTATGACGGTGAGGACCCTGAAAAATCTGGTTAGTGTAGTTTAGACAGGGGAGGTTTTTGGGTCGGCTGAACCTCCTTATTTTGGGTTTTGACCTCCTCAAGAAGCTACACCTAGGCAAACTGCCTAGGGTGAAAGTGCGAAGACCAATCGAATAGTAAGACAAGTTTTGACCGATCGCCCTAGGCAAGCTTGTATGAAGAAAGGGACCCTATGGGTCATATGGAAATACATGAAAAATCGGCTAAGTCCCAAAATTGGGATGTCTGAACTACACTAAAAAGTTACCACATCAAGCAAGGCAAAGTACCTAGGTGAACCCTAGCAAGAAACACGGACCAAGTCAGATGGCCTAAGTCAAGAGTACAAGTGACCTAGGCAAAGTTGTATGACGGTGAGGACCCTGAAAAATCTGGTTAGTGTAGTTTAGACAGGGGAGGTTTTTGGGTCGGCTGAACCTCCTTATTTTGGGTTTTGACCTCCTCAAGAAGCTACACCTAGGCAAACTGCCTAGGGTGAAAGTGCGAAGACCAATCGAATAGTAAGACAAGTTTTGACCGATCGCCCTAGGCAAGCTTGTATGAAGAAAGGGACCCTATGGGTCATATGGAAATACATGAAAAATCGGCTAAGTCCCAAAATTAGGATGTCTGAACTACACTAAAAAGTTACCACATCAAGCAAGGCAAAGTACCTAGGTGAACCCTAGGAAGAAACACGGACCAAGTCGGATGGCCTAAGTCAAGAGTACAAGTGACCTAGGCAAAGTTGTATGGCGCTGAGGACCCTGAAAAATCGGGTTAGTGTAGTTCAGACAGGGGAGGTTTCTGGGTCGGCTGAACCTCCTTATTTCGGGTTTTGGCCTCCTCAAGAAGACAGACCTAGGCAAAGTGCCTAGGGTGAAAGTGCGAAGACCAATCGAATAGTAAGACAAGTTTTGACCGATCGCCCTAGGCAAGCTTGTATGAAGAAAGGGACCCTATGGGTCATATGGAAATATACGAAAAATCGGCTAAGTCCCGAAATTGGGATGTCTGAACTACACTAAAAAGTTACCACATCAAGCAAGGCAAAGTACCTAGGTGAATCCTAGGAAGAAACACGGACCAAGTCAGATGGCCTAAGTCAAGAGTACAAGTGACCTAGGCAAAGTTGTATGGCGCTAAGGACCATGAAAAATCGGGTTAGTGTAGTTAAGACAGGGGAGGTTTCAGGGTCGGCTGGACCTCCTTATTTCGGGTTTTGGCCTCCTCAAGAAGACAGACCTAGGCGAACTGCCTAGGGTGAAAGTGCGAAGACCAATCGAATAGTAAGACAAGTTTTGACCGATCGCCCTAGGCAAGCTTGTATGAAGAAAGGGACCCTATGGGTCATATGGAAATACATGAAAAATCGGCTAAGTCCCAAAATTAGGATGTCTGAACTACACTAAAAAGTTACCACATCAAGCAAGGCAAAGTACCTAGGTGAACCCTAGGAAGAAACACGGACCAAGTCGGATGGCCTAAGTCAAGAGTACAAGTGACCTAGGCAAAGTTGTATGGCGCTGAGGACCCTGAAAAATCGGGTTAGTGTAGTTCAGACAGGGGAGGTTTCAGGGTCGGCCGAACCTCCTTATTTCGGGTTTTGGCCTCCTCAAGAAGACAGACCTAGGCGAACTGCCTAGGGTGAAAGTGCGAAGACCAATCGAATAGTAAGACAAGTTTTGACCGATCGCCCTAGGCAAGCTTGTATGAAGAAAGGGACCCTATGGGTCATATGGAAATATACGAAAAATCGGCTAAGTCCCAAAATTGGGATGTCAGAACTACACTATAAAGTTACCACATTAGCAAGGCAGACTTGTATGAAGAACGGGACCCTGGTGAAAGTAGCAAATATCCCAAACCGAACATGAATATTATACACACAAGAGTACGAACATAAAGGAACACGGACCAAGCGTACCGAGAGAATCGGTACTATAGAACCCTCGTGGTTCTACACAAAGACTTTATGTTAGGGGTTCAAGCCCCATAGTACTCAAACGGTGACAGTAGCAAATATCCCAAAACGAACGTGAATCTTATTCACAAGAGTACGAACATAAAGGAACACGGACCAAGCGTACCGAGAGAATCGGTACTATAGAGCCCTCGTGGTTCTACACAAAGACTTTATGTTCGGGGTTCACACCCCAAATCGAACGTGGAATTTACTTTCTGATGGTCATGCGGTCGTCCAAAGGGGTCTAGTATCCTGGGATGACAAGCATCACGGGCACAGCTCGTATCAAAACAGTCGAAGAGGCCCGCGAAAGCTTGCTTTCCATGGCTATGCGATGCACAAATTGAGTTTACTCACCGTAGTATAAAACGAACGAACCGAACCTATCCGAGTAGGGATAATGGGCGCAGTAACATACTTCTGTGACCCAGCGAGAGTTGAACGAGGTGACATGAACTGTCAGTGGCTTATATCAGATGGGATACATACATGAGATTGCTTTCAAATCTACACTCGAAAACCTAACCAAGTAAAAGCGAACGTGGGGAGGATTCGAAACTGGTAACGAAATCTTAAGCTGGAAAGAGTCATCACTATGGATACATATTATGCGAAACCAATCAAGTGCTCAGTACTGATCCAAAACCGAAGAGCACTAGTGAACACCTTAATCTCACCCTAGTTCACATCCAAGTGATCGACCACGTGTGTGAAGCAAAGACCAATCGAATTCCTCAATGGACCGAACACTATGAACAAATGGCCAAAAACGTTATAACTATCCAAACATACTACTATCTAGCGAAAGTCATCACGATGGAACCATACCATGATCTTTAACCTATAGCGCTCACCATATTCCTATCCAGAGTGCAAGTGAACAGATTGCTCACCCCTACCAGTTCACATCCACGTGATCGACTAACATACCGAGGTTACCACAAGTCAAAGTTATACGTTTACAAGCGCAAGACCAATCGAAAACCCCGAAAGCAATCTCGACCCAAAATGTATTATCCGTGAGTGTAGTCGAGTCTCGTACTCGTCATCTGTAATCGTCGGATAGAATATCCAGTACACGGTTGTCTTTCCAAATGAAATCTACATACAGAACTCGCTCTTGGCAAATGGGTGGCATTGGCGCAATCAGGAGCGAGTTCCCGTCCGGGTGCCAAGTGATTGGCAAATGTCTGGGGGAAAGCAACCATATATTGATTTGTCTGTTAGTGTACTGGGTGTTTGAGGTATGTAGTATCCACGCTTGGTTGGGTGTGTCAGAGGACCATGGATGCGTTCACAACCCCAATTGGGGTACATCGGGAATGATTTTGTGGAACCGATGTGCCCGGCACACACTAAGTTTTGTTGCAAGTTAATAGTGTGCCATGTCCGGGGGGGTTGTGATTAAACTCTGGTGAATTGCGTACTGTGGTGATTGGGGTATGAAAGCCCCGCAGTTGCAATGATCGGACGCGCCTAGCGTGTCCTTTAGTTGATGGTAGGGAAATGAAGGCCCTTGTCAGCTCACCTAAGTATTCATGGAAGTTTGGCATAAGGTCGCTGTGGTAGGGGTATGAAGGCCCCGTCAGCGCATGCACAATCGGGCGCACGTGCGCTTAGCGGAGTCGAATGCCGCTCAAGTGCCTGTCCGGTGCATCGGGTGTGTGTGATACGAGGGCAATGAGGTTCGCACGGGGGCTCGCCTCCCGTGTGCTACCGGACTTGACAACATATAGAACGTGGTGTTTGCTCCTCCGGGTGCAATGGGACAATGAACATTCGAACGCAAAGTCGGAATTCTGGTTGATCCTACCAGTAATATACGCTCGTCTCAAAGGTTAAGCCATGCATGTCTAAGTACAAACAGATTTAATGTGAAACCGCATAAGGCTCAGTATAACAGCTATAATTTACGAGATCATCAACCTAGTTACTTGGATAACTGTGGAAAATCTAGAGCTAATACATGCAACATGCCAGGACCCTCGCGGGAACTGGTGCACTTATTAGTCAAACCAATCGCGGGTTCTCCGTGTCATTGAGTTGAAGTCTGGATAATGATGCTGATCGTATGGTCTCGCACCGACGACAGATCTCGCAAATATCTGCCCTATCAACTATGGATGGTAGTATAGAGGACTACCATGGTTGCAACGGGTAACGGGGAATCAGGGTTCGATTCCGGAGAGGGAGCCTGAGAAATGGCTACCACATCCAAGGAAGGCAGCAGGCGCGTAAATTACCCAATCCCGGGACGGGGAGGTAGTGACGAGAAATAACAATATGAAACTCTTTAATGATGTTTCATAATTGGAATGAGTAGAGCATAAATCCTTCTACGAGGATCAAGTGGAGGGCAAGTCTGGTGCCAGCAGCCGCGGTAATTCCAGCTCCACTAGCGTATATTAAAATTGTTGCGGTTAAAACGTTCGAAGTTGATACTTGTCCAACACAGTCCGGCTCCGCCGACCCGGTCAACCCGTGGTCGGTGGGCCAAGTCGGAATCTGGTTGCGACTCAATGGTGTGGTAGGGCACCAAGTCTGTGTCATGGTGTGCCCTTCAACGGGTGCAAGTGTAACATAGAGCTCGACCGCTCACGTTTACCTTGAACAAATTAGAGTGCTTAAAGCAGGGTGCCCAAACGCCCTAGAATAATCTTGCATGGAATAATGGAATACGACCTTGGTCTAATCTTTCATTGGTTTGTACTCAGACCGGAGGTAATGATTAACAGAAGTAGTTGGGGACACTAGTATTACGGCGCGAGAGGTGAAATTCGTAGACCGTCGTAAGACTAACTAAAGCGAAGGCATTTGTCAAGGATGCTTTCTTTAATCAAGAACGAAAGTTAGAGGATCGAAGGCGATTAGATACCGCCCTAGTTCTAACCGTAAACGATGCCAACTAGCAATTGGGAGACGCTACAACCAGGTGCTCTCAGTAGCTTCCGGGAAACCAAAGTCAGGTTCCGGGGGAAGTATGGTTGCAAAGTTGAAACTTAAAGGAATTGACGGAAGGGCACCACAATGAAATGGAGCTTGCAGGGCTCGCAGTCATTGCGGGGTCACTCCGGTCAAACGGTGTGACGGCGTGAACGCCTGGAATACTGGCCTCCTCGTGGCGCCACTGGACCCCCTGGAGACTGGGGTGACGAACAGAGATCCGGGTGGGAGGGGTACCCGACCTCCCGTGCACTATCAGGGTGATGACCCCGTTGGGCCGGGGTTATGGTAGTGTGCCGCAGACGGAACGGGCCTTGTAAGGTGTCTTTAATCCTGGTTTTAGATACCTAGCCCTCTGGTCTGTTTAGCCTCTCCGAGTGTGGGAGGTTAGGATGGACCCTATGTCAGCGGACAGGACCGCGAAGACATAGGGAGTGTTACGGAAGGGATTCACTCTCCTGGAAGTTTCACGAAAAGCCGCAGAAGTCAAAGTCCCGATGTGCTCTGTCGCCTCCCGGGGCGCAGGACTGAGACCGATGCGCAGGCCGCGAGTGGACGTTCGGATACGAAGGAGTTGGTGGTGCTTCTCCTGGGGTTGCTGGCGGGCGAGTATGATGGGATGGTCACATCGAAAGCCATGACCAGCAGCAGAACGGACGACGCTTGCGGCACAGGCGGGCACGTAAGTGCAGGCGCTAAGGCGCACAGTAGGAAGGTGACGGAAAGGTCTATGGGGCGACTTGCCATACGTCGATAGGGGATGCACCGGTGAGCGTTGGCACCAAGGTGGTACCTTTGCGACAATTGTCTCGTCAAACCGGAGACCAGACTGTCAAGGGCCTGGCACAAGACCAGCCAGGCCAAAGGAAGCACCAGCGGGTGCAGAACGCGGGCACATTAGTGCAGGCGCGAAAGCGCACAGTGTGGAGTGAGGGCAGGACAGGCTATGGGGCGACTTGTGATTTGTCGGTAAGGGATCCACCGCTAAGCGCTGCCGGTGATAACTATGCGATAATGAACAAGTCAATCCAGAAACCTGAACTGTCAAGGGCCTGGCACAACATCGGCCAAGGAAAGTGGATGAGGGCAAGTCCGACATAGACGCGACAAAGAATTGGTTGACGTAGGGCGCCGAGGATTGCCGACCAAGGCAACCAAGTCTTCCATGACTAAGTCAAGTCATACGTTGGACGACCCCAGGGTGAAGGGAACAAGACTGGATACTTAAGGTTTGTGATGCTTTGGGGAGGGATGCACCGGGGGTTGCTGACCCACCCGCCAATCGCGGTACCGAACCATCGCTGAACAACCTTTAGGACACCGGTCGAGTTCAGGGCCTTGTACATTCCAAACAGGCCACAAGGGACGGCACGTAGACCGAGCAGGAGCTTGGTTTTGCGGGCCAGCATGAGTAACATCAAGAAGTGTCAGATATCGGAGACCCAGCACGTAGACGAGGCAGTCGATTTTTCATAAATTCTATGAAAAACATGTGTTAGGATGCTGGGAGATGAATGGGATGCTGCATGGAGATGCATCTTGATCTTCTTCATCTCCCATCTTAATACAGCATCCCTACTTAAAGCCATCTCGGACTTAGTCGATTTTTCATAAATTCTAAGAAAAACATATGTTAGGATGCTGGGAGATGAATGGGATGCTGCATGGAGATGAATCTTGATCTCCTACATCTCCCATCTCAATACAGCATCCCTACTTAAAGGCATCTCGGACTTAGTCGATTTTTCATAAATTCATAGAAATTCATATGTAAGGATGCTGGGAGATGAATGGGATGCTGCATGGAGATGAATCTTGATCTCCTACATCTCTCATCTCAATACAGCATCCCTCCTTAAAGGCATTTCGGACTTAGTCGATTTTTCATAAATTCTAAGAAATTCATATGTTAGGATGCTGGGAGATGAATGGGATGCTGCATGGAGATGAATCTTGATCTTCTTCATCTCCCATCTTAATACAGCATCCCTACTTAGAGGCATCTCGGACTTAGTCGATTTTTCATAAATTCTAAGAAAAACATATGTTAGGATGCTGCGAGATAAATGGGATGCTGCATGGAGATGAATCTTGATCTTCATCATCTCCCATCTTAATACAGCATCCCTACTTAGAGGCATCTCGGACTTAGTCGATTTTTCATAAATTCTAAGAAAAACATATGTTAGGATGCTGCGAGATGAATGGGATGCTGCATGGAGATGAATCTTGATCTTCATCATCTCCCATCTTAATACAGCATCCCTACTTAGAGGCATCTCGGACTTAGTCGATTTTTCATAAATTCTTAGAAATTCATATGTTAGGATGCTGGGAGATGAATGGGATGCTGCATGGAGATGAATCTTGATCTCCTACATCTCCCATCTTAATACAGCATCCCTACTTAAAGGCATCTCGGACTTAGTCGATTTTTCATAAATTCATAGAAATTCATATGTTAGGATGCTGGGAGATGAATGGGATGCTGCATGGAGATGAATCTTGATCTCCTACATCTCTCATCTCAATACAGCATCCCTACTTAAAGGCATCTCGGACTTAGTCGATTTTTCATAAATTCTAAGAAATTCATATGTTAGGATGCTGGGAGATGAATGGGATGCTGCATGGAGATGAATCTTGATCTCCTACATCTCCCATCTCAATACAGCATCCCTACTTAAAGGCATCTCGGACTTAGTCGATTTTTCATAAATTCATAGAAATTCATATGTTAGGATGCTGGGAGATGAATGGGATGCTGCATGGAGATGAATCTTGATCTTCTTCATCTCCCATCTTAATACAGCATCCCTACTTAAAGGCATCTCGGACTTAGTCGATTTTTCATAAATTCTAAGAAAAACATATGTTAGGATGCTGCGAGATGAATGGGATGCTGCATGGAGATGAATCTTGATCTTCTTCATCTCCCATCTTAATACAGCATCCCTACTTAAAGGCATCTCGGACTTAGTCGATTTTTCATAAATTCTAAGAAAAACATATGTTAGGATGCTGCGAGATGAATGGGATGCTGCATGGAGATGAATCTTGATCTTCATCATCTCCCATCTTAATACAGCATCCCTACTTAGAGGCATCTCGGACTTAGTCGATTTTTCATAAATTCTTAGAAATTCATATGTTAGGATGCTGCGAGATGAATGGGATGCTGCATGGAGATGAATCTTGATCTTCTTCATCTCCCATCTTAATACAGCATCCCTACTTAAAGGCATCTCGGACTTAGTCGATTTTTCATAAATTCTAAGAAATTCATATGTAAAAATGCTGGGAGATGAATGAGATGCTGCATGGAGATCAATCTTGACCTTCTTCATCTCCCATCTTAATACAGCATCCCTACTTGAAGGCATCTCGGACTTAGTCGATTTTTCATAAATTCATAGAAATTCATATGTTAGGATGCTGCGAGATGAATGGGATGCTGCATGGAGATGAATCTTGATCTACTTCATCTCCCATCTTAATACAGCATCCCTACTAAAATGCATCTCGGACTTAGTCGATTTTTCATAAATTCTAAGAAAAACATATGTTAGGATGCTGCGAGATGAATGGGATGCTGCATGGAGATGAATCTTGATCTCCTACATCTCCCATCTCAATACAGCATCCCTACTTGAAGGCATCTCGGACTTATTCGATTTTTCATAAATTCATAGAAATTCATATGTTAGGATGCTGGGAGATGAATGGGATGCTGCATGGAGATGAATCTTGATCTCCTACATCTCTCATCTCAATACAGCATCCCTACTTAAAGGCATCTCGGACTTAGTCGATTTTTCATAAATTCTAAGAAAAACATATGTTAGGATGCTGCGAGATGAATGGGATGCTGCATGGAGATGAATCTTGATCTTTTTCATCTCCCATCTTGATACAGCATCCCTACTTAAAGGCATCTGGGACTTAGTCGATTTTTCATAAATTCTAAAAAAAACATATGTTAGGATGCTGCGAGATGAATGGGATGCTGTATGGAGATGAATTTTGATCTTCTTCATCTCCCATCTTTATACAGCATCCCTACTTAAAGGCATCTCGGACTTAGTCGATTTTTCGTAAATTCTAAGAAAAACATATGTTAGGATGCTGGGAGATGAATGGGATGCTGCATGGAGATGAATCTTGATCTTCTCCATCTCCCATCTTAATACAGCATCCCTACTAAAATGCATCTCGGACTTAGTCGATTTTTCATAAATTCTAAGAAAAACATATGTTAGGATGCTGCGAGATGAATGGGATGCTGCATGGAGATGAATCTTGATCTCCTACATCTCCCATCTCAATACAGCATCCCTACTTGAAGGCATCTCGGACTTATTCGATTTTTCATAAATTCATAGAAATTCATATGTTAGGATGCTGGGAGATGAATGGGATGCTGCATGGAGATGAATCTTGATCTCCTACATCTCTCATCTCAATACAGCATCCCTACTTAAAGGCATCTCGGACTTAGTCGATTTTTCATAAATTCTAAGAAAAACATATGTTAGGATGCTGCGAGATGAATGGGATGCTGCATGGAGATGAATCTTGATCTTTTTCATCTCCCATCTTGATACAGCATCCCTACTTAAAGGCATCTGGGACTTAGTCGATTTTTCATAAATTCTAAAAAAAACATATGTTAGGATGCTGCGAGATGAATGGGATGCTGTATGGAGATGAATTTTGATCTTCTTCATCTCCCATCTTTATACAGCATCCCTACTTAAAGGCATCTCGGACTTAGTCGATTTTTCGTAAATTCTAAGAAAAACATATGTTAGGATGCTGGGAGATGAATGGGATGCTGCATGGAGATGAATCTTGATCTTCTCCATCTCCCATCTTAATACAGCATCCCTACTTAAAGGCATCTTGGACTTAGTCGATTTTTCATAAATTCTAAGAAAAACATATGTTAGGATGCTGGGAGATGAATGGGATGCTGCATGGAGATGAATCTTGATCTTCTCCATCTCCCATCTTAATACAGCATCCCTACTTAAAGCCATCTCGGACTTAGTCGATTTTTCATAAATTCATAGAAATTCATATGTTAGGATGCTGGGAGATGAATGGGATGCTGCATGGAGATGAATCTTGATCTCCTACATCTCTCATCTCAATACAGCATCCCTACTTAAAGGCATCTCGGACTTAGTCGATTTTTCATAAATTCTAAGAAAAACATATGTTAGGATGCTGCGAGATGAATGGGATGCTGCATGGAGATGAATCTTGATCTTTTTCATCTCCCATCTTGATACAGCATCCCTACTTAAAGGCATCTGGGACTTAGTCGATTTTTCATAAATTCTAAAAAAAACATATGTTAGGATGCTGCGAGATGAATGGGATGCTGTATGGAGATGAATTTTGATCTTCTTCATCTCCCATCTTTATACAGCATCCCTACTTAAAGGCATCTCGGACTTAGTCGATTTTTCGTAAATTCTAAGAAAAACATATGTTAGGATGCTGCGAGATGAATGGGATGCTGCATGGAGATGAATCTTGATCTTCTTCATCTTCCATCTCAATACAGCATCCCTACTTAAGGGCATCTCGGACTTAGTCGATTTTTCATAAATTCTAATAAAAACATATGTTAGGGTGCTGCGAGATGAATGGGATGCTGCATGGAGATGAATCTTGATCTCTTACATCTCCCATCTTTATACAGCATCCCTACTAAAAGGCATCTCGGACTTAGTCGATTTTTCATAAATTCTAAAAAAAACATATGTTAGGATGCTGCGAGATGAATGGGATGCTGCATGGAGATGAATCTTGATCTTTTTCATCTCCCATCTTGATACAGCATCCCTACTTAAAGGCATCTGGGACTTAGTCGATTTTTCATAAATTCTAAAAAAAACATATGTTAGGATGCTGCGAGATGAATGGGATGCTGCATGGAGATGAATTTTGATCTTCTTCATCTCCCATCTTTATACAGCATCCCTACTTAGAGGCATCTCGGACTTAGTCGATTTTTCATAAATTCTAAGAAAAACATATGTTAGGATGCTGCGAGATGAATGGGATGCTGCATGGAGATGAATCTTGATCTTCTTCATCTTCCATCTCAATACAGCATCCCTACTTAAGGGCATCTCGGACTTAGTCGATTTTTCATAAATTCTAAGAAATTCTTATGTAAGGATGCTGCATGATGAATGGGATGCTGCATGGAGATAAATCTTGACCTTCTTCATCTCCCATCTTAATACAGCATCCCTACTTAAAGGCATCTCGGACTTAGTCGATTTTTCATAAATTCATAGAAATTCATATGTAAAAATGCTGGGAGATGAATGGGATGCTGCATGGAGATGAATCTTGATCTTCTCCATCTCCCATCTTAATACAGCATCCCTACTTAAAGCCATCTCGGACTTAGTCGATTTTTCATAAATTCTAAGAAAAACACATGTTAGGATGCTGTAAGATGAATAGGATGCTGCATGGAGATGAATCTTGATCTTCTTCATCTCCAATCTTAATACAGCATCCCTACTTAACGGCATCTCGGACTTAGTCGATTTTTCATAAATTCAAAGGAAAACATAGGTTAGGATGTTGGGAGATAAATTGGATGCTGCATAGAGATGAATCTTGATCTCCTACATCTCTCATCTCAATACAGCATCCCTACTTAAAGCCATCTCGGACTTAGTCGATTTTTCATAAATTCATAGAAATTCATATGTTAGGATGCAGCGAGATGAATGGGATGCTGCATAGAGATGAATCTTGATCTTCTACATCTCCCATCTTAATACAGCATCCCTACTGAAAGGCATCTCGGACTTAGTCGATTTTTCATAAATTCTTAGAAAAACATATGTTAGGATGCTGCGAGATAAATGGGATGCTGCATGGAGATGAATCTTGATCTTCTTCATCTCCCATCTTAGTACAGCATCCCTACTTAAAGGCATCTCGGACTTAGTCGATTTTTCATAGATTCTTAGAAAAACATATGGTAGGATGCTGCGAGATGAATGGGATGCTGCATGGAGATGAATCTTGATCTTCTTCATCTCCCATCTCAATACAGCATCCCTACTTAAAGGCATCTCGGACTTAGTCGATTTTTCATAAATTCTAAGAAAAACATATGTTAGGGTGCTGCGAGATGAATAAGATGCTGCATGGAGATGAATCTTGATCTTCTCCATCTCCCATCTTAATACAGCTTCCCTACTTAAAGGCATCTCGGACTTAGTCGATTTTTCATAAGTTCTAAGAAAAACATATGTTAGGATGCTGCGAGATAAATGAGATGCTGCATGGAGATGAATCTTGATCTTCTTCATCTCCCATCTTAATACAGCATCCCTACTTAAAGGCATCTCGGACTTAGTCGATTTTTCATAAATTCTAAGAAAAACATATGTTAGGATGCTGCGAGATGAATGGGATGCTGCATTGAGATGAATCTTGATCTTCTTCATCTCCCATCTTAATACAGCATCCCTACTTAAAGGCATCTCGGACTTAGTCGATTTTTCATAAATTCTAAGAAAAACATATGTTAGGATGCTGCGAAATGAATGGGATGCCGCATGTAGCTGAATCTTGATCTTCTTCATCTCCCATCTTAATACAGCATCCCTACTTAAAGGCATCTCGGACTTAGTCGATTTTTCATAAATTCTAAGAAAAACATATGTTAGGATGCTGCGAGATGAATGGGATGCTGCATGTAGCTGAATCTTGATCTTCTTCATCTCCCATCTTAATACAGCATCCCTGCTTAAAGGCATCTCGGACTTAGTCGATTTTTCATAAATTCTAAGAAAAACATATGTTAGGATGCTGCGAGATAAATGGGATGCTGCATGGAAATGAATCTTGATCTTCTTCATCTCCCATCTTAATACAGCATCCCTACTTAAAGGCATCTCGGACTTAGTCGATTTTTCATAAACTCTAAGAAAAACATATGTTAGGATGCTGCGAGATGAATGGGATGCTGCATGGAGATGAATCTTGATCTTCTTCATCTCCCATCTTAATACAGCATCCCTACTTAAAGGCATCTCGGACTTAGTCGATTTTTCATAAGTTCTAAGAAAAACATATGTTAGGATGCTGCGAGATAAATGAGATGCTGCATGGAGATGAATCTTGATCTTCTTCATCTCCCATCTTAATACAGCATCCCTACTTAAAGGCATTTCGGACTTAGTTGATTTTTCATAAATTCTAAGAAAAACATATGTTAGGATGCTGCGAGAGGAATGAGATGCTGCATGGAGATGAGTCTTCATCTTCTTCATCTCCCATCTTAATACAGCATCCCTACTTAAAGGCATCTCGGACTTATTCGATTTTTCATAAATTCCAAGAAAAACATATGTTAGGATGCTGCGAGATGAATGGGATGCTGCATGGAGATGAATCTTGATCTTCTTCATCTCCCATCTTAATACAGCATCCCTACTTAAAGGCATCTCGGACTTAGTTGATTTTTCATAAATTCTAAGAAAAACATATGTTAGGATGCTGCGAGATGAATGGGATGCTGCATGGAGATGAATCTTGATCTTCTTCATCTCCCATCTTAATACAGCATCCCTACTTAAAGGCATCTCGGACTTAGTTGATTTTTCATAAATTCTAAGAAAAACATATGTTAGGATGCTGCGAGAGGAATGAGATGCTGCATGGAGATGAGTCTTCATCTTCTTCATCTCCCATCTTAATACAGCATCCCTACTTAAAGGCATCTCGGACTTATTCGATTTTTCATAAATTCCAAGAAAAACATATGTTAGGATGCTGCGAGATAAATGGGATGCTGCATGGAAATGAATCTTGATCTTCTTCATCTCCCATCTTAATACAGCATCCCTACTTAAAGGCATCTCGGACTTATTCGATTATTCATAAATTCCAAGAAAAACATATGTTAGGATGCTGCGAGATGAATGGGATGCTGCATGTAGCTGAATCTTGATCTTCTTCATCTCCCATCTTAATACAGCATCCCTGCTTAAAGGCATCTCGGACTTAGTCGATTTTTCATAAATTCTAAGAAAAACATATGTTAGGATGCTGCGAGATAAATGGGATGCTGCATGGAAATGAATCTTGATCTTCTTCATCTCCCATCTTAATACAGCATCCCTACTTAAAGGCATCTCGGACTTAGTCGATTTTTCATAAATTCTAAGAAAAACATATGTTAGGATGCTGCGAGATGAATGGGATGCTGCATGGAGATGAATCTTGATCTTCTTCATCTCCCATCTTAATACAGCATCCCTACTTAAAGGCATCTCGGACTTAGTCGATTTTTCATAAGTTCTAAGAAAAACATATGTTAGGATGCTGCGAGATAAATGAGATGCTGCATGGAGATGAATCTTGATCTTCTTCATCTCCCATCTTAATACAGCATCCCTACTTAAAGGCATCTCGGACTTAGTCGATTTTTCATAAATTCTAAGAAAAACATATGTTAGGATGCTGCGAGATGAATGGGATGCTGCATGGAGATGAATCTTGATCTCTTACATCTCCCATCTTTATACAGCATCCCTACTAAAAGGCATCTCGGACTTAGTCGATTTTTCATAAATTCTAAAAAAAACATATGTTAGGATGCTGCGAGATGAATGGGATGCTGCATGGAGATGAATCTTGATCTTTTTCATCTCCCATCTTGATACAGCATCCCTACTTAAAGGCATCTGGGACTTAGTCGATTTTTCATAAATTCTAAAAAAAACATATGTTAGGATGCTGCGAGATGAATGGGATGCTGCATGGAGATGAATTTTGATCTTCTTCATCTCCCATCTTTATACAGCATCCCTACTTAGAGGCATCTCGGACTTAGTCGATTTTTCATAAATTCTAAGAAAAACATATGTTAGGATGCTGCGAGATGAATGGGATGCTGCATGGAGATGAATCTTGATCTTCTTCATCTTCCATCTCAATACAGCATCCCTACTTAAGGGCATCTCGGACTTAGTCGATTTTTCATAAATTCTAAGAAATTCTTATGTAAGGATGCTGCATGATGAATGGGATGCTGCATGGAGATAAATCTTGACCTTCTTCATCTCCCATCTTAATACAGCATCCCTACTTAAAGGCATCTCGGACTTAGTCGATTTTTCATAAATTCATAGAAATTCATATGTAAAAATGCTGGGAGATGAATGGGATGCTGCATGGAGATGAATCTTGATCTTCTCCATCTCCCATCTTAATACAGCATCCCTACTTAAAGCCATCTCGGACTTAGTCGATTTTTCATAAATTCTAAGAAAAACACATGTTAGGATGCTGTAAGATGAATAGGATGCTGCATGGAGATGAATCTTGATCTTCTTCATCTCCAATCTTAATACAGCATCCCTACTTAACGGCATCTCGGACTTAGTCGATTTTTCATAAATTCAAAGGAAAACATAGGTTAGGATGTTGGGAGATAAATTGGATGCTGCATAGAGATGAATCTTGATCTCCTACATCTCTCATCTCAATACAGCATCCCTACTTAAAGCCATCTCGGACTTAGTCGATTTTTCATAAATTCATAGAAATTCATATGTTAGGATGCAGCGAGATGAATGGGATGCTGCATAGAGATGAATCTTGATCTTCTACATCTCCCATCTTAATACAGCATCCCTACTGAAAGGCATCTCGGACTTAGTCGATTTTTCATAAATTCTTAGAAAAACATATGTTAGGATGCTGCGAGATAAATGGGATGCTGCATGGAGATGAATCTTGATCTTCTTCATCTCCCATCTTAGTACAGCATCCCTACTTAAAGGCATCTCGGACTTAGTCGATTTTTCATAGATTCTTAGAAAAACATATGGTAGGATGCTGCGAGATGAATGGGATGCTGCATGGAGATGAATCTTGATCTTCTTCATCTCCCGTCTTAATACAGCATAACTACTTAAAGGCATCTCGGACTTAGTCGATTTTTCATAAATTCTAAGAAAAACCTATGTTAGGATGCTGGGAGATGTATGGGATGCTGCATTGAGATGAATCTTGATCTTCTTCATCTCCCATCTTAATACAGCATCCCTACTTAAAGGCATCTCGGACTTAGTCGATTTTTCATAAATTCTAAGAAAAACATATGTTAGGATGCTGCGAAATGAATGGGATGCCGCATGTAGCTGAATCTTGATCTTCTTCATCTCCCATCTTAATACAGCATCCCTACTTAAAGGCATCTCGGACTTAGTCGATTTTTCATAAATTCTAAGAAAAACATATGCTAGGATGCTGCGAGATGAATGGGATGCTGCATGTAGCTGAATCTTGATCTTCTTCATCTCCCATCTTAATACAGCATCCCTGCTTAAAGGCATCTCGGACTTAGTCGATTTTTCATAAATTCTAAGAAAAACATATGTTAGGATGCTGCGAGATAAATGGGATGCTGCATGGAAATGAATCTTGATCTTCTTCATCTCCCATCTTAATACAGCATCCCTACTTAAAGGCATCTCGGACTTAGTCGATTTTTCATAAATTCTAAGAAAAACATATGTTAGGATGCTGCGAGATAAATGGGATGCTGCATGGAGATGAATCTTGATCTTCTTCATCTCCCATCTTAATACAGCATCCCTACTTAAAGGCATCTCGGACTTAGTCGATTTTTCATAAGTTCTAAGAAAAACATATGTTAGGATGCTGCGAGATAAATGGGATGCTGCATGGAGATAAATCTAGATCTTCACCATCTCCCATCTTAATACAGCATCCCTACTTAAAGGCATCTCGGACTTAGTCGATTTTTCATAAATTCATAGAAAAACATATGTTACGATGCTGCGAGATGAATGGGATGCTGCATGGAGATGAATCTTGATCTTCTTCATCTCCTGTCTTAATACAGCCTCCCTACTTAAAGGCATCTCGGACTTAGTCGATTTTTCATAAATTCTAAGAAATTCATATGTTAGGATGCTGCGAGATGAATGGGATGCTGCATGGAGATGAAACTAGATCTTCTACACCTCCCATCTTAATTACAGCATCCCTTCTTAAAGGCATCTCGGACTTAGTCGATTTTTCATAAATTCTAAGAAATTCATATGTAAGGATGCTGGGAGATGAATGGGATGCTGCATGGAGATGAATCTTGATCTTATTCATCTCCCATCTTAATACAGCATCCCTACTTAAAGGCATCTTGGACTTAGTCGATTTTTCATAAATTCTAAGAAAAACATATGTTAGGATGCTGGGAGATGAATGGGATGCTGCATGGAGATGAATCTTGATCTTCTTCATCTCCCATCTTAATACAGCATCCCTACTTAAAGGCATCTTGGACTTAGTCGATTTTTCATAAATTCTAAGAAAAACATATGTTAGGATGCTGGGAGATGAATGGGATGCTGCATGGAGATAAATCTTGATCTTCTTCATCTCCCATCTTAATACAGTATCCCTACTTAAAGGCATCTCGGACTTAGTCGATTTTTCATAAATTCTAAGAAAAACATATGTTAGGATGCTGCGAGATGAATGGGATGCTGCATGGAGATGAATCTAGATCTTCTACATCTCCCATATCAATACAGCATACCTACTTAAAGGCATCTCGGACTTAGTCGATTTTTCATAAATTCTAAGAAAAGCATATGTTAGGATGCTGCGAGATGAATGGGATGCTGCATGGAGATGAATCTTGATCTTCCTCATCTCCCATCTCAATACAGCATCCCTGCTTAAAGGCATCACGGACTTAGTCGATTTTTCATACATTGTAAGAAAAACATATGTTAGGATGCTGCGAGATGAATGGGATGCTGGATGGAGATAAATCTTGATCTTCTTCATCTCCCATCTTAATGCAGCATCCCTTCTTAATGGCATCTCGGACTTAGTCGATTTTTCATAAATTCTAAGAAAAACATATGTTAGGATGCTGCGAGATGAATGGGATGCTGCATGGAGATAAATCTTGATCTTCTTCATCTCCCATCTTAATACAGCATCCCTACTTAAATGCTTCTCGGACTTAGTCGATTTTTCATAAATTCTAAGAAATTCATATGTTAGGATGCTGGGAGATGAATGGGATGCTGCATGGAGATGAATCTTGATCTTCTTCATCTCCCATCTTAATACAGCATCCCTACTTAGAGGCATCTCGGACTTAGTCGATTTTTCATAAATTCTAAGAAAAACATATGTTAGGATGCTGCGAGATAAATGGGATGCTGCATGGAGATGAATCTTGATCTTCATCATCTCCCATCTTAAAACAGCATCCCTTCTTAAAGGCATCTCGGACTTAGTCGATTTTTCATAAATTCCAAGAAAAACATATGTAAGGATGCTAGGAGATGAATGGGATGCTGCATTGAGATGAATCTTGATCTTCTTCATCTCGCATCTTAATACAGCATCCCTACTTAAGAGCATCTCGGACTTAGTCGATTTTTCATAAATTCTAAGAAATTCATATGTTAGGATGCTGCGAGATGAATGAGATGCTGCATGGAGATGAATCTTGATCTTCTTCATCTCCCATCTCAATACAGCATCCCTAGTTAAAGGCATCTCGGACTTAGTCGATTTTTCATAAATTCTAAGAAAAACATATGTAAGGATGCTGCGAGATGAATATGATGCTGCATGGAGATGAATCTTGATCTTCTTCATCTCGCATCTTAATACAGCATCCCTACTTAAGAGCATCTCGGACTTAGTCGATTTTTCATAAATTCTAAGAAATTCATATGTTAGGATTCTGGGAGATGAATGGGATGCTGCATGGAGATAAATCTTGATCTTCTTCATCTCCCATCTTAATACAGCATCCCTACTTAAAGGCATCTCGGACTTAGTCGATTTTTCATAAATACTAAGAAAAACATATGTTAGGATGCTGGGAGATGAATGGGATGCTGCATTGAGATGAATCTTGATCTTCTTCATCTCTAATCGCAATACAGCATCCCTACTTGAAGGCATCTCGGACTGAGTCGATTTTTCATAAATTCTAAGAAAAACATATGTTAGGATGCTGCGAGATGAATGGGATGCTGCATGGAGATGAATCTTGATCTTCTTCATCTCCCATCTTAATACAGCATCCCTACTTGAAGGCATCTCGGACTTAGTCGATTTTTCATAAATTCTAAGAAAAACATATGTTAGGATGCTGGGAGATGAATGGGATGCTGCATGGAGATGAATCTTGATCTCCTACATCTCCCAACTCAATACAGCATCCCTACTTAAAGGCATTTCGGACTTAGTCGATTTTTCATAAATTCTAAGAAAATTATATGTTAGGATGCTGCGAGATGAATGGGATGCTGCATGGAGATGAATCTTGATCTTTTTTTGATCTCCCATCTTAATACAGCATCCCTACTTAAAGGCATCTCGGACTTAGTCGATTTTTCATAAATTCATAGAAATTCATATGTTAGGATGCTGCGAGATGAATGGGATGCTGCATGGAGATGAATCTTGATCTCCTACATCTCCCATCTCAATACAGCATCCCTACTTAGAGGCATCTCGGACTTAGTCGATTTTTCATAAATTCTAAGAAATTCATATGTTAGGATGCTGGGAGATGAATGGGATGCTGCATGGAGATGAATCTGGATCTCCTACATCTCCCATCTCAATACAGCATCCCTACTTAAAGGCATCTCGGACTTAGTCGATTTTTCATAAATTCTAAGAAATTCATATGTTAGGATGCTGGGAGATGAATAAGATGCTGCATGGAGATGAATCTTGATCTCCTACATCTCCCATCTCAATACAGCATCCCTACTTCAAGGCATCTCGGACTTAGTCGATTTTTCATAAATTCATAGAAATTCATATGTTAGGATGCTGCGAGATGAATAGGATGCTGCATGGAGATGAATCTGGATCTCCTACATCTCCCATCTTAATACAGCATCCCTACTTAAAGGCATCTCGGACTTAGTCGATTTTTCATAAATTCTAAGAAATTCATATGTTAGGATGCTGGGAGATAAATGGGATGCTGCATGGAGATGAATCTTGATCTCCTACATCTCTCATCTCAATACAGCATCCCTACTTAAAGGCATCTCGGACTTAGTCGATTTTTCATAAATTCTTAGAAATTCATATGTTTGGATGCTGCGAGATGAATGGGATGCTGCATGGAGATGAATCTTGATCTCCTACATCTCCCATCTTAATACAGCATCCCTACTTAAAGGCATCTCGGACTTAGTCGATTTTTCATAAATTCTTAGAAATTCATATGTTAGGATGCTGCGAGATGAATGGGATGCTGCATGGAGATGAATCTTGATCTCCTACATCTCCCATCTCAATACAGCATCCCTACTTAAAGGCATCTCGGACTTAGTCGATTTTTCATAAATTCATAGAAATTCATATGTTAGGATGCTGGGAGATGAATGGGATGCTGCATGGAGATGAATCTTGATCTCCTTCATCTCCCATCTTAATACAGCATCCCTACTTAAAGGCATCTCGGACTTAGTCGATTTTTCATAAATTCTAAGAAATTCATATGTTAGGATGCTGGGAGATGAATGGGATGCTGCATGGAGATGAATCTGGATCTCCTACATCTCCCATCTCAATACAGCATCCCTACTTAAAGGCATCTCGGACTTAGTCGATTTTTCATAAATTCATAGAAATTCATATGTTAGGATGCTGGGAGATGAATGGGATGCTGCATGGAGATGAATCTTGATCTCCTACATCTCTCATCTCAATACAGCATCCCTACTTAAAGCCATCTCGGACTTAGTCGATTTTTCATAAATTCATAGAAATTCATATGTTAGGATGCTGGGAGATGAATGGGATGCTGCATGGAGATGAATCTTGATCTCCTACATCTCCCATCTTAATACAGCATCCCTACTTAAAGGCATCTCGGACTTAGTCGATTTTTCATAAATTCATAGAAATTCATATGTTAGGATGCTGGGAGATGAATGGGATGCTGCATGGAGATGAATCTGGATCTCCTACATCTCTCATCTCAATACAGCATCCCTACTTAAAGGCATCTCGGACTTAGTCGATTTTTCATAAATTCTAAGAAATTCATATGTTAGGATGCTGCGAGATGAATGGGATGCTGCATGGAGATGAATCTTGATCTTCTACATCTCCCATCTTAATACAGCATCCCTACGTAAAGGCATCTCGGACTTAGTCGATTTTTCATAACTTCTAAGTAAAACATATGTTAGGATGCTGCGAGATGAATGAGATGCTGCATGGAGATGAATATTGATCTTATTCATCTCCCATCTTATTACAGCATCCCTACTTAAAGGCATCTCGGACTTAGTCGATTTTTAATAAATTCTAAGAAAAACATATGTTTGGATGCTGCGAGATGAATGGGATGCTGCATGGAGATGAATCTTGATCTTCTTCATCTCCCGTCTTAATACAGCATCCCTACTTAAAGGCATCTCGGACTTAGTCGATTTTTCATAAATTCTAAGAAAAACATATGTTAGGATGCTGCGAGTTGAATGGGATGCTGTATTGAGATGAATCTTGATCTTCTTCATCTCCCATCTTAATACAGCATCCCTACTTAAAGGCATCTCGGACTTAGTCGATTTTTCATAAATTCTAAGAAAAACATATGTTAGGATGCTGGGAGATGAATGGGATGCTGCATGGAGATAAATCTAGATCTTCTCCATCTCCCATCTTAATACAGCATCCCTACTTAAAGGCATCTCGGACTTAGTCGATTTTTCATAAATTCATAGAAAAACATATGTTACGATGCTGCGAGATAAATGGGATGCTGCATGGAGATGAATCTTGATCTTCTTCATCTCCTGTCTTAATACAGCCTCCCTACTTAAAGGCATCTCGGACTTAGTCGATTTTTCATAAATTCTAAGAAATTCATATGTAAGGATGCTGCGAGATGAATGGGATGCTGCATGGAGATGAAACTAGATCTTCTACATCTCCCATCTTAATTACAGCATCCCTTCTTAAAGGCATCTCGGACTTAGTCGATTTTTCATAAATTCTAAGAAATTCATATGTAAGGATGCTGGGAGATGAATGGGATGCTGCATGGAGATGAATCTTGATCTTCTTCATCTCCCATCTTAATACAGCATCCCTACTTAAAGGCATCTTGGACTTAGTCGATTTTTCATAAATTCTAAGAAAAACATATGTTAGGATGCTGGGAGATGAATGGGATGCTGCATGGAGATGAATCTTGATCTTCTTCATCTCCCATCTTAATACAGCATCCCTACTTAAAGGCATCTTGGACTTAGTCGATTTTTCATAAATTCTAAGAAAAACATATGTTAGGATGCTGGGAGATGAATGGGATGCTGCATGGAGATAAATCTTGATCTTCTTCATCTCCCATCTTAATACAGTATCCCTACTTAAAGGCATCTCGGACTTAGTCGATTTTTCATAAATTCTAAGAAAAACATATGTTAGGATGCTGCGAGATGAATGGGATGCTGCATGGAGATGAATCTAGATCTTCTACATCTCCCATCTTAATGCAGCATCCCTTCTTAATGGCATCTCGGACTTAGTCGATTTTTCATAAATTCTAAGAAAAACATATGTTAGGATGCTGGGAGATGAATGGGATGCTGCATGGAGATGAATCTTGATCTTCTTCATCTCACATCTTAATACAGCATCCCTACTTAAAGGCATCTCGGACCTAGTCGATTTTTCATAAATTCATAGAAAAACATATGTTAGGATGCTGGGAGATGAATGGGATGCTGCATGGAGATGAATCTTGATCTTCATCATCTCCCATCTTGATACAGCATCCCTACTTAAAGGCATCTCGGACTTAGTCGATTTTTCATAAATTCTAAGAAAAACATATGTTGGGATGCTGCGAGATAAATTGGATGCTGCATGGGGATGAATCTTGATCTTCTACATCTCCCATCTTAATACAGCATCCCTACTTAAAGGCATCTCGGACTTAGTCGATTTTTCATAAATTCTAAGAAAACATATGTTAGGATGCTGCGAGATGAATGGGATGCTGCATGGAGATAAATCTTGATCTTCTACATCTCCCATCTTAAAACAGCATCCCTTCTTAAAGGCATCTCGGACTTAGTCGATTTTTCATAAATTCCAAGAAAAACATATGTAAGGATGCTAGGAGATGAATGGGATGCTGCATTGAGATGAATCTTGATCTTCTTCATCTCGCATCTTAATACAGCATCCCTACTTAAGAGCATCTCGGACTTAGTCGATTTTTCATAAATTCTAAGAAATTCATATGTTAGGATGCTGCGAGATGAATGGGATGCTGCATTGAGATGAATCTTGATCTTCTTCATCTCGCATCTTAATACAGCATCCCTACTTAAGAGCATCTCGGACTTAGTCGATTTTTCATAAATTCTAAGAAATTCATATGTTAGGATGCTGCGAGATGAATGAGATGCTGCATGGAGATGAATCTTGGTCTTCTTCATCTCCCATCTCAATACAGCATCCCTAGTTAAAGGCATCTCGGACTTAGTCGATTTTTCATAAATTCTAAGAAAAACATATGTAAGGATGCTGCGAGATGAATATGATGCTGCATGGAGATGAATCTTGATCTTCTTCATCTCGCATCTTAATACAGCATCCCTACTTAAGAGCATCTCGGACTTAGTCGATTTTTCATAAATTCTAAGAAATTCATATGTTAGGATTCTGGGAGATGAATGGGATGCTGCATGGAGATAAATCTTGATCTTCTTCATCTCCCATCTTAATACAGCATCCCTACTTAAAGGCATCTCGGACTTAGTCGATTTTTCATAAATACTAAGAAAAACATATGTTAGGATGCTGGGAGATGAATGGGATGCTGCATTGAGATGAATCTTGATCTTCTTCATCTCCCATCTTAATACAGTATCCCTACTTAAAGGCATCTCGGACTTAGTCGATTTTTCATAAATTCTAAGAAAAACATATGTTAGGATGCTGCGAGATGAATGGGATGCTGCATGGAGATGAATCTTGATCTTCTTTATCTCCCATCTTAATACAGCATCCCTACTTAAAGGCATCTCGGACTTAGTCGATTTTTCATAAATTCATAGAAATTCATATGTTAGGATGCTGCGAGATGAATGGGATGCTGCATGGAGATGAATCTTGATCTACTCCATCTCCCATCTTAATACAGCATCCCTACTTAAATGCATCTCGGACTTAGTCGATTTTTCATAAATTCTAAGAAAAACATATGTTAGGATGCTGCGAGATGAATGGGATGCTGCATGGAGATGAATCTTGATCTTCTTCATCTCTCATATTAATACAGCATCCCTACTTAAAGGCATCTCGGACTTAGTCGATTTTTCATATATTCTAAGAAATTCATATGTTAGAATGCTGCGAGATGAATGGGATGCTGCATGGAGATGAATCTTGATCTTCTTCATCTCCCGTCTTAATACAGCATCCCTTCTTAAAGGCATCTCGGACTTAGTCGATTTTTCATAAATTCTAAGAAATTCATATATTAGGATGCTGCGAGATGAATGGGATGCTGCATGGAGATGAATCTTGATCTTCTTCATCTCCCATCTTAATTCAGCATCCCTACTTAAAGGCATCTCGGACTTAGTCGATTTTTCATGAATTCATAGAAATTCATATGTTAGGAAGCTGCGAGATGAATGAGATGCTGCATGGAGATGAATCTTGATCTTATTCATCTCCCATCTTATTACAGCATCCCTACTTAAAGGCATCTCGGACTTAGTCGATTTTTCATAAATTCTAAGAAATTCATATATTAGGATGCTGCGAGATGAATGGGATGCTGCATGGAGATGAATCTTGATCTTCTTCATCTCCCATCTTAATTCAGCATCCCTACTTAAAGGCATCTCGGACTAAGTCGATTTTTCATTAATTCTAAGAAATTCATATGTTAGGATGCTGCGAGATGAATGGGATGCTGCATGGAGATGAATCTTGATCTTCATCATCTCCCATCTTAATACAGCATCCCTACTTAAAGGCATCTCGGACTTAGTCGATTTTTCATAAATTCTAAGAAAAACATATGTTAGGGTGCTGCGAGATGAATGGGATGCTGCATGGAGATGAATCTTGATTTTCCTCATCTCCCATCTTAATACAGCATCCCTACTTAAAGGCATCTCGGACTTAGTCGATTTTTCATAAATTCTAAGAAAAACATATGTAAGGATGCTGCGAGATGAATATGATGCTGCATGGAGATGAATCTTGATCTTCTTCATCTCCCATCTTAATACAGCATCCCTACTTAAAGGCATCTCGGACTTAGTCGATTTTTCATAAATTCTAAGAAAAACATATGTTAGGATGCTGCGAGATGAATGGGATGCTGCATGGAGATGAATCTTGATTTTCCTCATCTCCCATCTTAATACAGCATCCCTACTTAAAGGCATCTCGGACTTAGTCGATTTTTCATAAATTCTAAGAAATTCATATGTTAGGATGCTGGGAGATGAACGGGATGCTGCATGGAGATGAATCTTGATCTTCTTCATCTCCCATCTTAATACAGCATCCCTACTTAAAGGCATCTCGGACTTAGTCGATTTTTCATAAATTCTAAGAAATTCATATGTTAGGATGCTGCGAGATGAATGGGATGCTGCATGGAGATGAATCTTGATCTTCTTCATCTCCCATCTTAATTCAGCATCCCTACTTAAAGGCATCTCGGACTTAGTAGATTTTTCATAAATTCTAAGGAAAACATATGTAAGGATGCTGTGAGATGAATGAGATGCTGCATGGAGATGAATATTGATCTTATTCATCTCCCATCTTATTACAGCATCCCTACTTAAAGGCATCTTGGACTTAGTCGATTTTTCATAAATTCTAAGAAAAACATATGTTAGGATGCTGGGAGATGAATGGGATGCTGCATGGAGATGAATCTTGATCTTCTTCATCTCCCATCTTAATACAGCATCCCTACTTAAAGGCATCTCGGACTTAGTCGATTTTTCATAAATTCTAAGAAATTCATATGTTAGGATGCTGGGAGATGAATGGGATGCTGCATGGAGATGAATCTTGATCTTCTTCATCTCCCATCTTAATACAGCATCCCTACTTAAAGGCATCTCGGACTTAGTCGATTTTTCATAAATTCTAAGAAATTCATATGTTAGGATGCTGCGAGATGAATGGGATGCTGCATGGAGATGAATCTTGATCTTCTTCATCTCCCATCTTAATACAGCATCCCTACTTAAAGGCATCTCGGACTTAGTCGATTTTTCATAAATTCTAAGAAATTCATATGTTAGGATGCTGCGAGATGAATGGGATGCTGCATGGAGATGAATCTTGATCTTCTTCATCTCCCATCTTAATACAGCATCCCTACTTAAAGGCATCTCGGACTTAGTCGATTTTTCATAAATTCTAAGAAAAACATATGTTAGGATGCTGGGAGATGAATGGGATGCTGCATGGAGATAAATCTAGATCTTCACCATCTCCCATCTTAATACAGCATCCCTACTTAAAGGCATCTCGGACTTAGTCGATTTTTCATAAATTCATAGAAAAACATATGTTACGATGCTGCGAGATGAATGGGATGCTGCATGGAGATGAATCTTGATCTTCTTCATCTCCTGTCTTAATACAGCCTCCCTACTTAAAGGCATCTCGGACTTAGTCGATTTTTCATAAATTCTAAGAAATTCATATGTTAGGATGCTGCGAGATGAATGGGATGCTGCATGGAGATGAAACTAGATCTTCTACATCTCCCATCTTAATTACAGCATCCCTTCTTAAAGGCATCTCGGACTTAGTCGATTTTTCATAAATTCTAAGAAATTCATATGTTAGGATGCTGGGAGATGAATGGGATGCTGCATGGAGATGAATCTTGATCTTCTTCATCTCCCATCTTAATACAGCATCCCTACTTAAAGGCATCTCGGACTTAGTCGATTTTTCATAAGTTCTAAGAAAAACATATGTTAGGATGCTGCGAGATAAATGAGATGCTGCATGGAGATGAATCTTGATCTTCTTCATCTCCCATCTTAATACAGCATCCCTACTTAAAGGCATTTCGGACTTAGTTGATTTTTCATAAATTCTAAGAAAAACATATGTTAGGATGCTGCGAGAGGAATGAGATGCTGCATGGAGATGAGTCTTCATCTTCTTCATCTCCCATCTTAATACAGCATCCCTACTTAAAGGCATCTCGGACTTATTCGATTTTTCATAAATTCCAAGAAAAACATATGTTAGGATGCTGCGAGATGAATGGGATGCTGCATGGAGATGAATCTTGATCTTCTTCATCTCCCATCTTAATACAGCATCCCTACTTAAAGGCATCTCGGACTTAGTCGATTTTTCATAAATTCTAAGAAAAACATATGTTAGGATGCTGCGAGATGAATGGGATGCTGCATGGAGATGAATCTTGATCTTCTTCATCTCCCATCTTAATACAGCATCCCTACTTAAAGGCATCTCGGACTTAGTTGATTTTTCATAAATTCTAAGAAAAACATATGTTAGGATGCTGCGAGAGGAATGAGATGCTGCATGGAGATGAGTCTTCATCTTCTTCATCTCCCATCTTAATACAGCATCCCTACTTAAAGGCATCTCGGACTTATTCGATTTTTCATAAATTCCAAGAAAAACATATGTTAGGATGCTGCGAGATAAATGGGATGCTGCATGGAAATGAATCTTGATCTTCTTCATCTCCCATCTTAATACAGCATCCCTACTTAAAGGCATCTCGGACTTATTCGATTTTTCATAAATTCCAAGAAAAACATATGTTAGGATGCTGCGAGATGAATGGGATGCTGCATGTAGCTGAATCTTGATCTTCTTCATCTCCCATCTTAATACAGCATCCCTGCTTAAAGGCATCTCGGACTTAGTCGATTTTTCATAAATTCTAAGAAAAACATATGTTAGGATGCTGCGAGATAAATGGGATGCTGCATGGAAATGAATCTTGATCTTCTTCATCTCCCATCTTAATACAGCATCCCTACTTAAAGGCATCTCGGACTTAGTCGATTTTTCATAAATTCTAAGAAAAACATATGTTAGGATGCTGCGAGATGAATGGGATGCTGCATGGAGATGAATCTTGATCTTCTTCATCTCCCATCTTAATACAGCATCCCTACTTAAAGGCATCTCGGACTTAGTCGATTTTTCATAAGTTCTAAGAAAAACATATGTTAGGATGCTGCGAGATAAATGAGATGCTGCATGGAGATGAATCTTGATCTTCTTCATCTCCCATCTTAATACAGCATCCCTACTTAAAGGCATCTCGGACTTAGTCGATTTTTCATAAATTCTAAGAAAAACATATGTTAGGATGCTGCGAGATGAATGGGATGCTGCATGGAGATGAATCTTGATCTCTTACATCTCCCATCTTTATACAGCATCCCTACTAAAAGGCATCTCGGACTTAGTCGATTTTTCATAAATTCTAAAAAAAACATATGTTAGGATGCTGCGAGATGAATGGGATGCTGCATGGAGATGAATCTTGATCTTTTTCATCTCCCATCTTGATACAGCATCCCTACTTAAAGGCATCTGGGACTTAGTCGATTTTTCATAAATTCTAAAAAAAACATATGTTAGGATGCTGCGAGATGAATGGGATGCTGCATGGAGATGAATTTTGATCTTCTTCATCTCCCATCTTTATACAGCATCCCTACTTAGAGGCATCTCGGACTTAGTCGATTTTTCATAAATTCTAAGAAAAACATATGTTAGGATGCTGCGAGATGAATGGGATGCTGCATGGAGATGAATCTTGATCTTCTTCATCTTCCATCTCAATACAGCATCCCTACTTAAGGGCATCTCGGACTTAGTCGATTTTTCATAAATTCTAAGAAATTCTTATGTAAGGATGCTGCATGATGAATGGGATGCTGCATGGAGATAAATCTTGACCTTCTTCATCTCCCATCTTAATACAGCATCCCTACTTAAAGGCATCTCGGACTTAGTCGATTTTTCATAACTTCTAAGTAAAACATATGTTAGGATGCTGCGAGATGAATGAGATGCTGCATGGAGATGAATATTGATCTTATTCATCTCCCATCTTATTACAGCATCCCTACTTAAAGGCATCTCGGACTTAGTCGATTTTTAATAAATTCTAAGAAAAACATATGTTTGGATGCTGCGAGATGAATGGGATGCTGCATGGAGATGAATCTTGATCTTCTTCATCTCCCGTCTTAATACAGCATCCCTACTTAAAGGCATCTCGGACTTAGTCGATTTTTCATAAATTCTAAGAAAAACATATGTTAGGATGCTGCGAGTTGAATGGGATGCTGCATTGAGATGAATCTTGATCTTCTACATCTCCCATCTTAATACAGCATCCCTACTGAAAGGCATCTCGGACTTAGTCGATTTTTCATAAATTCTTAGAAAAACATATGTTAGGATGCTGCGAGATAAATGGGATGCTGCATGGAAATGAATCTTGATCTTCTTCATCTCCCATCTTAATACAGCATCCCTACTTAAAGGCATCTCGGACTTAGTCGATTTTTCATAAATTCTAAGAAAAACATATGTTAGGATGCTGCGAGATGAATGGGATGCTGCATGGAGATGAATCTTGATCTTCTTCATCTCCCATCTTAATACAGCATCCCTACTTAAAGGCATCTCGGACTTAGTCGATTTTTCATAAGTTCTAAGAAAAACATATGTTAGGATGCTGCGAGATAAATGAGATGCTGCATGGAGATGAATCTTGATCTTCTTCATCTCCCATCTTAATACAGCATCCCTACTTAAAGGCATTTCGGACTTAGTTGATTTTTCATAAATTCTAAGAAAAACATATGTTAGGATGCTGCGAGAGGAATGAGATGCTGCATGGAGATGAGTCTTCATCTTCTTCATCTCCCATCTTAATACAGCATCCCTACTTAAAGGCATCTCGGACTTATTCGATTTTTCATAAATTCCAAGAAAAACATATGTTAGGATGCTGCGAGATGAATGGGATGCTGCATGGAGATGAATCTTGATCTTCTTCATCTCCCATCTTAATACAGCATCCCTACTTAAAGGCATCTCGGACTTAGTTGATTTTTCATAAATTCTAAGAAAAACATATGTTAGGATGCTGCGAGATGAATGGGATGCTGCATGGAGATGAATCTTGATCTTCTTCATCTCCCATCTTAATACAGCATCCCTACTTAAAGGCATCTCGGACTTAGTTGATTTTTCATAAATTCTAAGAAAAACATATGTTAGGATGCTGCGAGAGGAATGAGATGCTGCATGGAGATGAGTCTTCATCTTCTTCATCTCCCATCTTAATACAGCATCCCTACTTAAAGGCATCTCGGACTTATTCGATTTTTCATAAATTCCAAGAAAAACATATGTTAGGATGCTGCGAGATAAATGGGATGCTGCATGGAAATGAATCTTGATCTTCTTCATCTCCCATCTTAATACAGCATCCCTACTTAAAGGCATCTCGGACTTATTCGATTTTTCATAAATTCCAAGAAAAACATATGTTAGGATGCTGCGAGATGAATGGGATGCTGCATGTAGCTGAATCTTGATCTTCTTCATCTCCCATCTTAATACAGCATCCCTGCTTAAAGGCATCTCGGACTTAGTCGATTTTTCATAAATTCTAAGAAAAACATATGTTAGGATGCTGCGAGATAAATGGAATGCTGCATGGAAATGAATCTTGATCTTCTTCATCTCCCATCTTAATACAGCATCCCTACTTAAAGGCATCTCGGACTTAGTCGATTTTTCATAAATTCTAAGAAAAACATATGTTAGGATGCTGCGAGATGAATGGGATGCTGCATGGAGATGAATCTTGATCTTCTTCATCTCCCATCTTAATACAGCATCCCTACTTAAAGGCATCTCGGACTTAGTCGATTTTTCATAAGTTCTAAGAAAAACATATGTTAGGATGCTGCGAGATAAATGAGATGCTGCATGGAGATGAATCTTGATCTTCTTCATCTCCCATCTTAATACAGCATCCCTACTTAAAGGCATCTCGGACTTAGTCGATTTTTCATAAATTCTAAGAAAAACATATGTTAGGATGCTGCGAGATGAATGGGATGCTGCATGGAGATGAATCTTGATCTCTTACATCTCCCATCTTTATACAGCATCCCTACTAAAAGGCATCTCGGACTTAGTCGATTTTTCATAAATTCTAAAAAAAACATATGTTAGGATGCTGCGAGATGAATGGGATGCTGCATGGAGATGAATCTTGATCTTTTTCATCTCCCATCTTGATACAGCATCCCTACTTAAAGGCATCTGGGACTTAGTCGATTTTTCATAAATTCTAAAAAAAACATATGTTAGGATGCTGCGAGATGAATGGGATGCTGCATGGAGATGAATTTTGATCTTCTTCATCTCCCATCTTTATACAGCATCCCTACTTAGAGGCATCTCGGACTTAGTCGATTTTTCATAAATTCTAAGAAAAACATATGTTAGGATGCTGCGAGATGAATGGGATGCTGCATGGAGATGAATCTTGATCTTCTTCATCTTCCATCTCAATACAGCATCCCTACTTAAGGGCATCTCGGACTTAGTCGATTTTTCATAAATTCTAAGAAATTCTTATGTAAGGATGCTGCATGATGAATGGGATGCTGCATGGAGATAAATCTTGACCTTCTTCATCTCCCATCTTAATACAGCATCCCTACTTAAAGGCATCTCGGACTTAGTCGATTTTTCATAAATTCATAGAAATTCATATGTAAAAATGCTGGGAGATGAATGGGATGCTGCATGGAGATGAATCTTGATCTTCTCCATCTCCCATCTTAATACAGCATCCCTACTTAAAGCCATCTCGGACTTAGTCGATTTTTCATAAATTCTAAGAAAAACACATGTTAGGATGCTGTAAGATGAATAGGATGCTGCATGGAGATGAATCTTGATCTTCTTCATCTCCAATCTTAATACAGCATCCCTACTTAACGGCATCTCGGACTTAGTCGATTTTTCATAAATTCAAAGGAAAACATAGGTTAGGATGTTGGGAGATAAATTGGATGCTGCATAGAGATGAATCTTGATCTCCTACATCTCTCATCTCAATACAGCATCCCTACTTAAAGCCATCTCGGACTTAGTCGATTTTTCATAAATTCATAGAAATTCATATGTTAGGATGCAGCGAGATGAATGGGATGCTGCATAGAGATGAATCTTGATCTTCTACATCTCCCATCTTAATACAGCATCCCTACTGAAAGGCATCTCGGACTTAGTCGATTTTTCATAAATTCTTAGAAAAACATATGTTAGGATGCTGCGAGATAAATGGGATGCTGCATGGAGATGAATCTTGATCTTCTTCATCTCCCATCTTAGTACAGCATCCCTACTTAAAGGCATCTCGGACTTAGTCGATTTTTCATAGATTCTTAGAAAAACATATGGTAGGATGCTGCGAGATGAATGGGATGCTGCATGGAGATGAATCTTGATCTTCTTCATCTCCCGTCTTAATACAGCATAACTACTTAAAGGCATCTCGGACTTAGTCGATTTTTCATAAATTCTAAGAAAAACCTATGTTAGGATGCTGGGAGATGTATGGGATGCTGCATTGAGATGAATCTTGATCTTCTTCATCTCCCATCTTAATACAGCATCCCTACTTAAAGGCATCTCGGACTTAGTCGATTTTTCATAAATTCTAAGAAAAACATATGTTAGGATGCTGCGAAATGAATGGGATGCCGCATGTAGCTGAATCTTGATCTTCTTCATCTCCCATCTTAATACAGCATCCCTACTTAAAGGCATCTCGGACTTAGTCGATTTTTCATAAATTCTAAGAAAAACATATGTTAGGATGCTGCGAGATGAATGGGATGCTGCATGTAGCTGAATCTTGATCTTCTTCATCTCCCATCTTAATACAGCATCCCTGCTTAAAGGCATCTCGGACTTAGTCGATTTTTCATAAATTCTAAGAAAAACATATGTTAGGATGCTGCGAGATAAATGGGATGCTGCATGGAAATGAATCTTGATCTTCTTCATCTCCCATCTTAATACAGCATCCCTGCTTAAAGGCATCTCGGACTTAGTCGATTTTTCATAAATTCATAGAAAAACATATGTTACGATGCTGCGAGATGAATGGGATGCTGCATGGAGATGAATCTTGATCTTCTTCATCTCCTGTCTTAATACAGCCTCCCTACTTAAAGGCATCTCGGACTTAGTCGATTTTTCATAAATTCTAAGAAATTCATATGTAAGGATGCTGCGAGATGAATGGGATGCTGCATGGAGATGAATCTTGATCTTCTTCATCTCCCATCTTAATACAGCATCCCTACTTAAAGGCATCTCGGACTTAGTCGATTTTTCATAAGTTCTAAGAAAAACATATGTTAGGATGCTGCGAGATAAATGGGATGCTGCATGGAGATAAATCTAGATCTTCACCATCTCCCATCTTAATACAGCATCCCTACTTAAAGGCATCTCGGACTTAGTCGATTTTTCATAAATTCATAGAAAAACATATGTTACGATGCTGCGAGATGAATGGGATGCTGCATGGAGATGAATCTTGATCTTCTTCATCTCCCATCTTAATACAGCCTCCCTACTTAAAGGCATCTCGGACTTAGTCGATTTTTCATAAATTCTAAGAAATTCATATGTTAGGATGCTGCGAGATGAATGGGATGCTGCATGGAGATGAAACTAGATCTTCTACATCTCCCATCTTAATTACAGCATCCCTTCTTAAAGGCATCTCGGACTTAGTCGATTTTTCATAAATTCTAAGAAATTCATATGTAAGGATGCTGGGAGATGAATGGGATGCTGCATGGAGATGAATCTTGATCTTATTCATCTCCCATCTTAATACAGCATCCCTACTTAAAGGCATCTTGGACTTAGTCGATTTTTCATAAATTCTAAGAAAAACATATGTTAGGATGCTGGGAGATGAATGGGATGCTGCATGGAGATGAATCTTGATCTTCTTCATCTCCCATCTTAATACAGCATCCCTACTTAAAGGCATCTTGGACTTAGTCGATTTTTCATAAATTCTAAGAAAAACATATGTTAGGATGCTGGGAGATGAATGGGATGCTGCATGGAGATAAATCTTGATCTTCTTCATCTCCCATCTTAATACAGTATCCCTACTTAAAGGCATCTCGGACTTAGTCGATTTTTCATAAATTCTAAGAAAAACATATGTTAGGATGCTGCGAGATGAATGGGATGCTGCATGGAGATGAATCTAGATCTTCTACATCTCCCATATCAATACAGCATACCTACTTAAAGGCATCTCGGACTTAGTCGATTTTTCATAAATTCTAAGAAAAGCATATGTTAGGATGCTGCGAGATGAATGGGATGCTGCATGGAGATGAATCTTGATCTTCCTCATCTCCCATCTCAATACAGCATCCCTGCTTAAAGGCATCACGGACTTAGTCGATTTTTCATACATTGTAAGAAAAACATATGTTAGGATGCTGCGAGATGAATGGGATGCTGGATGGAGATAAATCTTGATCTTCTTCATCTCCCATCTTAATGCAGCATCCCTTCTTAATGGCATCTCGGACTTAGTCGATTTTTCATAAATTCTAAGAAAAACATATGTTAGGATGCTGCGAGATGAATGGGATGCTGCATGGAGATGAATCTTGATCTTCTTCATCTCCCATCTTAATACAGCATCCCTACTTAAATGCTTCTCGGACTTAGTCGATTTTTCATAAATTCTAAGAAATTCATATGTTAGGATGCTGGGAGATGAATGGGATGCTGCATGGAGATGAATCTTGATCTTCTTCATCTCCCATCTTAATACAGCATCCCTACTTAGAGGCATCTCGGACTTAGTCGATTTTTCATAAATTCTAAGAAAAACATATGTTAGGATGCTGCGAGATAAATGGGATGCTGCATGGAGATGAATCTTGATCTTCATCATCTCCCATCTTAAAACAGCATCCCTTCTTAAAGGCATCTCGGACTTAGTCGATTTTTCATAAATTCCAAGAAAAACATATGTAAGGATGCTAGGAGATGAATGGGATGCTGCATTGAGATGAATCTTGATCTTCTTCATCTCGCATCTTAATACAGCATCCCTACTTAAGAGCATCTCGGACTTAGTCGATTTTTCATAAATTCTAAGAAATTCATATGTTAGGATGCTGCGAGATGAATGAGATGCTGCATGGAGATGAATCTTGATCTTCTTCATCTCCCATCTCAATACAGCATCCCTAGTTAAAGGCATCTCGGACTTAGTCGATTTTTCATAAATTCTAAGAAAAACATATGTAAGGATGCTGCGAGATGAATATGATGCTGCATGGAGATGAATCTTGATCTTCTTCATCTCGCATCTTAATACAGCATCCCTACTTAAGAGCATCTCGGACTTAGTCGATTTTTCATAAATTCTAAGAAATTCATATGTTAGGATTCTGGGAGATGAATGGGATGCTGCATGGAGATAAATCTTGATCTTCTTCATCTCCCATCTTAATACAGCATCCCTACTTAAAGGCATCTCGGACTTAGTCGATTTTTCATAAATACTAAGAAAAACATATGTTAGGATGCTGGGAGATGAATGGGATGCTGCATTGAGATGAATCTTGATCTTCTTCATCTCTAATCGCAATACAGCATCCCTACTTGAAGGCATCTCGGACTGAGTCGATTTTTCATAAATTCTAAGAAAAACATATGTTAGGATGCTGCGAGATGAATGGGATGCTGCATGGAGATGAATCTTGATCTTCTTCATCTCCCATCTTAATACAGCATCCCTACTTGAAGGCATCTCGGACTTAGTCGATTTTTCATAAATTCTAAGAAAAACATATGTTAGGATGCTGGGAGATGAATGGGATGCTGCATGGAGATGAATCTTGATCTCCTACATCTCCCAACTCAATACAGCATCCCTACTTAAAGGCATTTCGGACTTAGTCGATTTTTCATAAATTCTAAGAAAAACATATGTTAGGATGCTGCGAGATGAATGGGATGCTGCATGGAGATGAATCTTGATCTTTTTTTGATCTCCCATCTTAATACAGCATCCCTACTTAAAGGCATCTCGGACTTAGTCGATTTTTCATAAATTCATAGAAATTCATATGTTAGGATGCTGCGAGATGAATGGGATGCTGCATGGAGATGAATCTTGATCTCCTACATCTCCCATCTCAATACAGCATCCCTACTTAGAGGCATCTCGGACTTAGTCGATTTTTCATAAATTCTAAGAAATTCATATGTTAGGATGCTGGGAGATGAATGGGATGCTGCATGGAGATGAATCTGGATCTCCTACATCTCCCATCTCAATACAGCATCCCTACTTAAAGGCATCTCGGACTTAGTCAATTTTTCATAAATTCTAAGAAATTCATATGTTAGGATGCTGGGAGATGAATAAGATGCTGCATGGAGATGAATCTTGATCTCCTACATCTCCCATCTCAATACAGCATCCCTACTTCAAGGCATCTCGGACTTAGTCGATTTTTCATAAATTCATAGAAATTCATATGTTAGGATGCTGCGAGATGAATAGGATGCTGCATGGAGATGAATCTGGATCTCCTACATCTCCCATCTTAATACAGCATCCCTACTTAAAGGCATCTCGGACTTAGTCGATTTTTCATAAATTCTAAGAAATTCATATGTTAGGATGCTGGGAGATAAATGGGATGCTGCATGGAGATGAATCTTGATCTCCTACATCTCTCATCTCAATACAGCATCCCTACTTAAAGGCATCTCGGACTTAGTCGATTTTTCATAAATTCTTAGAAATTCATATGTTTGGATGCTGCGAGATGAATGGGATGCTGCATGGAGATGAATCTTGATCTCCTACATCTCCCATCTTAATACAGCATCCCTACTTAAAGGCATCTCGGACTTAGTCGATTTTTCATAAATTCTTAGAAATTCATATGTTAGGATGCTGCGAGATGAATGGGATGCTGCATGGAGATGAATCTTGATCTCCTACATCTCCCATCTCAATACAGCATCCCTACTTAAAGGCATCTCGGACTTAGTCGATTTTTCATAAATTCATAGAAATTCATATGTTAGGATGCTGGGAGATGAATGGGATGCTGCATGGAGATGAATCTTGATCTCCTTCATCTCCCATCTTAATACAGCATCCCTACTTAAAGGCATCTCGGACTTAGTCGATTTTTCATAAATTCTAAGAAATTCATATGTTAGGATGCTGGGAGATGAATGGGATGCTGCATGGAGATGAATCTGGATCTCCTACATCTCCCATCTCAATACAGCATCCCTACTTAAAGGCATCTCGGACTTAGTCGATTTTTCATAAATTCATAGAAATTCATATGTTAGGATGCTGGGAGATGAATGGGATGCTGCATGGAGATGAATCTTGATCTCCTACATCTCTCATCTCAATACAGCATCCCTACTTAAAGCCATCTCGGACTTAGTCGATTTTTCATAAATTCATAGAAATTCATATGTTAGGATGCTGGGAGATGAATGGGATGCTGCATGGAGATGAATCTTGATCTCCTTCATCTCCCATCTTAATACAGCATCCCTACTTAAAGGCATCTCGGACTTAGTCGATTTTTCATAAATTCATAGAAATTCATATGTTAGGATGCTGGGAGATGAATGGGATGCTGCATGGAGATGAATCTGGATCTCCTACATCTCTCATCTCAATACAGCATCCCTACTTAAAGGCATCTCGGACTTAGTCGATTTTTCATAAATTCTAAGAAATTCATATGTTAGGATGCTGCGAGATGAATGGGATGCTGCATGGAGATGAATCTTGATCTTCTACATCTCCCATCTTAATACAGCATCCCTACGTAAAGGCATCTCGGACTTAGTCGATTTTTCATAACTTCTAAGTAAAACATATGTTAGGATGCTGCGAGATGAATGAGATGCTGCATGGAGATGAATATTGATCTTATTCATCTCCCATCTTATTACAGCATCCCTACTTAAAGGCATCTCGGACTTAGTCGATTTTTAATAAATTCTAAGAAAAACATATGTTTGGATGCTGCGAGATGAATGGGATGCTGCATGGAGATGAATCTTGATCTTCTTCATCTCCCGTCTTAATACAGCATCCCTACTTAAAGGCATCTCGGACTTAGTCGATTTTTCATAAATTCTAAGAAAAACATATGTTAGGATGCTGCGAGTTGAATGGGATGCTGCATTGAGATGAATCTTGATCTTCTTCATCTCCCATCTTAATACAGCATCCCTACTTAAAGGCATCTCGGACTTAGTCGATTTTTCATAAATTCTAAGAAAAACATATGTTAGGATGCTGGGAGATGAATGGGATGCTGCATGGAGATAAATCTAGATCTTCTCCATCTCCCATCTTAATACAGCATCCCTACTTAAAGGCATCTCGGACTTAGTCGATTTTTCATAAATTCATAGAAAAACATATGTTACGATGCTGCGAGATAAATGGGATGCTGCATGGAGATGAATCTTGATCTTCTTCATCTCCTGTCTTAATACAGCCTCCCTACTTAAAGGCATCTCGGACTTAGTCGATTTTTCATAAATTCTAAGAAATTCATATGTAAGGATGCTGCGAGATGAATGGGATGCTGCATGGAGATGAAACTAGATCTTCTACATCTCCCATCTTAATTACAGCATCCCTTCTTAAAGGCATCTCGGACTTAGTCGATTTTTCATAAATTCTAAGAAATTCATATGTAAGGATGCTGGGAGATGAATGGGATGCTGCATGGAGATGGATCTTGATCTTCTTCATCTCCCATCTTAATACAGCATCCCTACGTAAGGGCATCTCGGACTTAGTCTATTTTTCATAAATCCTAAGAAAAACATATGTTAGGATGCTGGGAGATGAATGGGATGCTGCATGGAGATGAATCTTGATCTTCTTCATCTCCCATCTTAATACAGCATCCCTACTTAAAGGCATCTTGGACTTAGTCGATTTTTCATAAATTCTAAGAAAAACATATGTTAGGATGCTGGGAGATGAATGGGATGCTGCATGGAGATAAATCTTGATCTTCTTCATCTCCCATCTTAATACAGTATCCCTACTTAAAGGCATCTCGGACTTAGTCGATTTTTCATAAATTCTAAGAAAAACATATGTTAGGATGCTGCGAGATGAATGGGATGCTGCATGGAGATGAATCTAGATCTTCTACATCTCCCATCTTAATGCAGCATCCCTTCTTAATGGCATCTCGGACTTAGTCGATTTTTCATAAATTCTAAGAAAAACATATGTTAGGATGCTGGGAGATGAATGGGATGCTGCATGGAGATGAATCTTGATCTTCTTCATCTCACATCTTAATACAGCATCCCTACTTAAAGGCATCTCGGACCTAGTCGATTTTTCATAAATTCATAGAAAAACATATGTTAGGATGCTGGGAGATGAATGGGATGCTGCATGGAGATGAATCTTGATCTTCATCATCTCCCATCTTGATACAGCATCCCTACTTAAAGGCATCTCGGACTTAGTCGATTTTTCATAAATTCTAAGAAAAACATATGTTGGGATGCTGCGAGATAAATTGGATGCTGCATGGGGATGAATCTTGATCTTCTACATCTCCCATCTTAATACAGCATCCCTACTTAAAGGCATCTCGGACTTAGTCGATTTTTCATAAATTCTAAGAAAACATATGTTAGGATGCTGGGAGATGAATGGGATGCTGCATGGAGATGAATCTTGATCTCCTACATCTCTCATCTCAATACAGCATCCCTACTTAAAGGCATCTCGGACTTAGTCGATTTTTCATAAATTCTAAGAAAAACATATGTTAGGATGCTGCGAGATGAATGGGATGCTGCATGGAGATGAATCTTGATCTTTTTCATCTCCCATCTTGATACAGCATCCCTACTTAAAGGCATCTGGGACTTAGTCGATTTTTCATAAATTCTAAAAAAAACATATGTTAGGATGCTGCGAGATGAATGGGATGCTGTATGGAGATGAATTTTGATCTTCTTCATCTCCCATCTTTATACAGCATCCCTACTTAAAGGCATCTCGGACTTAGTCGATTTTTCGTAAATTCTAAGAAAAACATATGTTAGGATGCTGGGAGATGAATGGGATGCTGCATGGAGATGAATCTTGATCTTCTCCATCTCCCATCTTAATACAGCATCCCTACTAAAATGCATCTCGGACTTAGTCGATTTTTCATAAATTCTAAGAAAAACATATGTTAGGATGCTGCGAGATGAATGGGATGCTGCATGGAGATGAATCTTGATCTCCTACATCTCCCATCTCAATACAGCATCCCTACTTGAAGGCATCTCGGACTTATTCGATTTTTCATAAATTCATAGAAATTCATATGTTAGGATGCTGGGAGATGAATGGGATGCTGCATGGAGATGAATCTTGATCTCCTACATCTCTCATCTCAATACAGCATCCCTACTTAAAGGCATCTCGGACTTAGTCGATTTTTCATAAATTCTAAGAAAAACATATGTTAGGATGCTGCGAGATGAATGGGATGCTGCATGGAGATGAATCTTGATCTTTTTCATCTCCCATCTTGATACAGCATCCCTACTTAAAGGCATCTGGGACTTAGTCGATTTTTCATAAATTCTAAAAAAAACATATGTTAGGATGCTGCGAGATGAATGGGATGCTGTATGGAGATGAATTTTGATCTTCTTCATCTCCCATCTTTATACAGCATCCCTACTTAAAGGCATCTCGGACTTAGTCGATTTTTCGTAAATTCTAAGAAAAACATATGTTAGGATGCTGGGAGATGAATGGGATGCTGCATGGAGATGAATCTTGATCTTCTCCATCTCCCATCTTAATACAGCATCCCTACTTAAAGGCATCTTGGACTTAGTCGATTTTTCATAAATTCTAAGAAAAACATATGTTAGGATGCTGGGAGATGAATGGGATGCTGCATGGAGATGAATCTTGATCTTCTCCATCTCCCATCTTAATACAGCATCCCTACTTAAAGCCATCTCGGACTTAGTCGATTTTTCATAAATTCATAGAAATTCATATGTTAGGATGCTGGGAGATGAATGGGATGCTGCATGGAGATGAATCTTGATCTCCTACATCTCTCATCTCAATACAGCATCCCTACTTAAAGGCATCTCGGACTTAGTCGATTTTTCATAAATTCTAAGAAAAACATATGTTAGGATGCTGCGAGATGAATGGGATGCTGCATGGAGATGAATCTTGATCTTTTTCATCTCCCATCTTGATACAGCATCCCTACTTAAAGGCATCTGGGACTTAGTCGATTTTTCATAAATTCTAAAAAAAACATATGTTAGGATGCTGCGAGATGAATGGGATGCTGTATGGAGATGAATTTTGATCTTCTTCATCTCCCATCTTTATACAGCATCCCTACTTAAAGGCATCTCGGACTTAGTCGATTTTTCGTAAATTCTAAGAAAAACATATGTTAGGATGCTGCGAGATGAATGGGATGCTGCATGGAGATGAATCTTGATCTTCTTCATCTTCCATCTCAATACAGCATCCCTACTTAAGGGCATCTCGGACTTAGTCGATTTTTCATAAATTCTAATAAAAACATATGTTAGGGTGCTGCGAGATGAATGGGATGCTGCATGGAGATGAATCTTGATCTCTTACATCTCCCATCTTTATACAGCATCCCTACTAAAAGGCATCTCGGACTTAGTCGATTTTTCATAAATTCTAAAAAAAACATATGTTAGGATGCTGCGAGATGAATGGGATGCTGCATGGAGATGAATCTTGATCTTTTTCATCTCCCATCTTGATACAGCATCCCTACTTAAAGGCATCTGGGACTTAGTCGATTTTTCATAAATTCTAAAAAAAACATATGTTAGGATGCTGCGAGATGAATGGGATGCTGCATGGAGATGAATTTTGATCTTCTTCATCTCCCATCTTTATACAGCATCCCTACTTAGAGGCATCTCGGACTTAGTCGATTTTTCATAAATTCTAAGAAAAACATATGTTAGGATGCTGCGAGATGAATGGGATGCTGCATGGAGATGAATCTTGATCTTCTTCATCTTCCATCTCAATACAGCATCCCTACTTAAGGGCATCTCGGACTTAGTCGATTTTTCATAAATTCTAAGAAATTCTTATGTAAGGATGCTGCATGATGAATGGGATGCTGCATGGAGATAAATCTTGACCTTCTTCATCTCCCATCTTAATACAGCATCCCTACTTAAAGGCATCTCGGACTTAGTCGATTTTTCATAAATTCATAGAAATTCATATGTAAAAATGCTGGGAGATGAATGAGATGCTGCATGGAGATGAATCTTGATCTACTTCATCTCCCATCTTAATACAGCATCCCTACTTAAAGCCATCTCGGACTTAGTCGATTTTTCATAAATTCTAAGAAAAACACATGTTAGGATGCTGTAAGATGAATAGGATGCTGCATGGAGATGAATCTTGATCTTCTTCATCTCCAATCTTAATACAGCATCCCTACTTAACGGCATCTCGGACTTAGTCGATTTTTCATAAATTCAAAGGAAAACATAGGTTAGGATGTTGGGAGATAAATTGGATGCTGCATAGAGATGAATCTTGATCTCCTACATCTCTCATCTCAATACAGCATCCCTACTTAAAGCCATCTCGGACTTAGTCGATTTTTCATAAATTCATAGAAATTCATATGTTAGGATGCAGCGAGATGAATGGGATGCTGCATAGAGATGAATCTTGATCTTCTACATCTCCCATCTTAATACAGCATCCCTACTGAAAGGCATCTCGGACTTAGTCGATTTTTCATAAATTCTTAGAAAAACATATGTTAGGATGCTGCGAGATAAATGGGATGCTGCATGGAGATGAATCTTGATCTTCTTCATCTCCCATCTTAGTACAGCATCCCTACTTAAAGGCATCTCGGACTTAGTCGATTTTTCATAGATTCTTAGAAAAACATATGGTAGGATGCTGCGAGATGAATGGGATGCTGCATGGAGATGAATCTTGATCTTCTTCATCTCCCATCTCAATACAGCATCCCTACTTAAAGGCATCTCGGACTTAGTCGATTTTTCATAAATTCTAAGAAAAACATATGTTAGGGTGCTGCGAGATGAATAAGATGCTGCATGGAGATGAATCTTGATCTTCTCCATCTCCCATCTTAATACAGCTTCCCTACTTAAAGGCATCTCGGACTTAGTCGATTTTTCATAAGTTCTAAGAAAAACATATGTTAGGATGCTGCGAGATAAATGAGATGCTGCATGGAGATGAATCTTGATCTTCTTCATCTCCCATCTTAATACAGCATCCCTACTTAAAGGCATCTCGGACTTAGTCGATTTTTCATAAATTCTAAGAAAAACATATGTTAGGATGCTGCGAGATGAATGGGATGCTGCATTGAGATGAATCTTGATCTTCTTCATCTCCCATCTTAATACAGCATCCCTACTTAAAGGCATCTCGGACTTAGTCGATTTTTCATAAATTCTAAGAAAAACATATGTTAGGATGCTGCGAAATGAATGGGATGCCGCATGTAGCTGAATCTTGATCTTCTTCATCTCCCATCTTAATACAGCATCCCTACTTAAAGGCATCTCGGACTTAGTCGATTTTTCATAAATTCTAAGAAAAACATATGTTAGGATGCTGCGAGATGAATGGGATGCTGCATGTAGCTGAATCTTGATCTTCTTCATCTCCCATCTTAATACAGCATCCCTGCTTAAAGGCATCTCGGACTTAGTCGATTTTTCATAAATTCTAAGAAAAACATATGTTAGGATGCTGCGAGATAAATGGGATGCTGCATGGAAATGAATCTTGATCTTCTTCATCTCCCATCTTAATACAGCATCCCTACTTAAAGGCATCTCGGACTTAGTCGATTTTTCATAAATTCTAAGAAAAACATATGTTAGGATGCTGCGAGATGAATGGGATGCTGCATGGAGATGAATCTTGATCTTCTTCATCTCCCATCTTAATACAGCATCCCTACTTAAAGGCATCTCGGACTTAGTCGATTTTTCATAAGTTCTAAGAAAAACATATGTTAGGATGCTGCGAGATAAATGAGATGCTGCATGGAGATGAATCTTGATCTTCTTCATCTCCCATCTTAATACAGCATCCCTACTTAAAGGCATTTCGGACTTAGTTGATTTTTCATAAATTCTAAGAAAAACATATGTTAGGATGCTGCGAGAGGAATGAGATGCTGCATGGAGATGAGTCTTCATCTTCTTCATCTCCCATCTTAATACAGCATCCCTACTTAAAGGCATCTCGGACTTATTCGATTTTTCATAAATTCCAAGAAAAACATATGTTAGGATGCTGCGAGATGAATGGGATGCTGCATGGAGATGAATCTTGATCTTCTTCATCTCCCATCTTAATACAGCATCCCTACTTAAAGGCATCTCGGACTTAGTTGATTTTTCATAAATTCTAAGAAAAACATATGTTAGGATGCTGCGAGATGAATGGGATGCTGCATGGAGATGAATCTTGATCTTCTTCATCTCCCATCTTAATACAGCATCCCTACTTAAAGGCATCTCGGACTTAGTTGATTTTTCATAAATTCTAAGAAAAACATATGTTAGGATGCTGCGAGAGGAATGAGATGCTGCATGGAGATGAGTCTTCATCTTCTTCATCTCCCATCTTAATACAGCATCCCTACTTAAAGGCATCTCGGACTTATTCGATTTTTCATAAATTCCAAGAAAAACATATGTTAGGATGCTGCGAGATAAATGGGATGCTGCATGGAAATGAATCTTGATCTTCTTCATCTCCCATCTTAATACAGCATCCCTACTTAAAGGCATCTCGGACTTATTCGATTTTTCATAAATTCCAAGAAAAACATATGTTAGGATGCTGCGAGATGAATGGGATGCTGCATGTAGCTGAATCTTGATCTTCTTCATCTCCCATCTTAATACAGCATCCCTGCTTAAAGGCATCTCGGACTTAGTCGATTTTTCATAAATTCTAAGAAAAACATATGTTAGGATGCTGCGAGATAAATGGGATGCTGCATGGAAATGAATCTTGATCTTCTTCATCTCCCATCTTAATACAGCATCCCTACTTAAAGGCATCTCGGACTTAGTCGATTTTTCATAAATTCTAAGAAAAACATATGTTAGGATGCTGCGAGATGAATGGGATGCTGCATGGAGATGAATCTTGATCTTCTTCATCTCCCATCTTAATTCAGCATACCTACTTAAAGGCATCTCGGACTTAGTCGATTTTTCATAAGTTCTAAGAAAAACATATGTTAGGATGCTGCGAGATAAATGAGATGCTGCATGGAGATGAATCTTGATCTTCTTCATCTCCCATCTTAATACAGCATCCCTACTTAAAGGCATCTCGGACTTAGTCGATTTTTCATAAATTCTAAGAAAAACATATGTTAGGATGCTGCGAGATGAATGGGATGCTGCATGGAGATGAATCTTGATCTCTTACATCTCCCATCTTTATACAGCATCCCTACTAAAAGGCATCTCGGACTTAGTCGATTTTTCATAAATTCTAAAAAAAACATATGTTAGGATGCTGCGAGATGAATGGGATGCTGCATGGAGATGAATCTTGATCTTTTTCATCTCCCATCTTGATACAGCATCCCTACTTAAAGGCATCTGGGACTTAGTCGATTTTTCATAAATTCTAAAAAAAACATATGTTAGGATGCTGCGAGATGAATGGGATGCTGCATGGAGATGAATTTTGATCTTCTTCATCTCCCATCTTTATACAGCATCCCTACTTAGAGGCATCTCGGACTTAGTCGATTTTTCATAAATTCTAAGAAAAACATATGTTAGGATGCTGCGAGATGAATGGGATGCTGCATGGAGATGAATCTTGATCTTCTTCATCTTCCATCTCAATACAGCATCCCTACTTAAGGGCATCTCGGACTTAGTCGATTTTTCATAAATTCTAAGAAATTCTTATGTAAGGATGCTGCATGATGAATGGGATGCTGCATGGAGATAAATCTTGACCTTCTTCATCTCCCATCTTAATACAGCATCCCTACTTAAAGGCATCTCGGACTTAGTCGATTTTTCATAAATTCATAGAAATTCATATGTAAAAATGCTGGGAGATGAATGGGATGCTGCATGGAGATGAATCTTGATCTTCTCCATCTCCCATCTTAATACAGCATCCCTACTTAAAGCCATCTCGGACTTAGTCGATTTTTCATAAATTCTAAGAAAAACACATGTTAGGATGCTGTAAGATGAATAGGATGCTGCATGGAGATGAATCTTGATCTTCTTCATCTCCAATCTTAATACAGCATCCCTACTTAATGGCATCTCGGACTTAGTCGATTTTTCATAAATTCAAAGGAAAACATAGGTTAGGATGTTGGGAGATAAATTGGATGCTGCATAGAGATGAATCTTGATCTCCTACATCTCTCATCTCAATACAGCATCCCTACTTAAAGCCATCTCGGACTTAGTCGATTTTTCATAAATTCATAGAAATTCATATGTTAGGATGCAGCGAGATGAATGGGATGCTGCATAGAGATGAATCTTGATCTTCTACATCTCCCATCTTAATACAGCATCCCTACTGAAAGGCATCTCGGACTTAGTCGATTTTTCATAAATTCTTAGAAAAACATATGTTAGGATGCTGCGAGATAAATGGGATGCTGCATGGAGATGAATCTTGATCTTCTTCATCTCCCATCTTAGTACAGCATCCCTACTTAAAGGCATCTCGGACTTAGTCGATTTTTCATAGATTCTTAGAAAAACATATGGTAGGATGCTGCGAGATGAATGGGATGCTGCATGGAGATGAATCTTGATCTTCTTCATCTCCCGTCTTAATACAGCATAACTACTTAAAGGCATCTCGGACTTAGTCGATTTTTCATAAATTCTAAGAAAAACCTATGTTAGGATGCTGGGAGATGTATGGGATGCTGCATTGAGATGAATCTTGATCTTCTTCATCTCCCATCTTAATACAGCATCCCTACTTAAAGGCATCTCGGACTTAGTCGATTTTTCATAAATTCTAAGAAAAACATATGTTAGGATGCTGCGAAATGAATGGGATGCCGCATGTAGCTGAATCTTGATCTTCTTCATCTCCCATCTTAATACAGCATCCCTACTTAAAGGCATCTCGGACTTAGTCGATTTTTCATAAATTCTAAGAAAAACATATGCTAGGATGCTGCGAGATGAATGGGATGCTGCATGTAGCTGAATCTTGATCTTCTTCATCTCCCATCTTAATACAGCATCCCTGCTTAAAGGCATCTCGGACTTAGTCGATTTTTCATAAATTCTAAGAAAAACATATGTTAGGATGCTGCGAGATAAATGGGATGCTGCATGGAAATGAATCTTGATCTTCTTCATCTCCCATCTTAATACAGCATCCCTACTTAAAGGCATCTCGGACTTAGTCGATTTTTCATAAATTCTAAGAAAAACATATGTTAGGATGCTGCGAGATAAATGGGATGCTGCATGGAGATGAATCTTGATCTTCTTCATCTCCCATCTTAATACAGCATCCCTACTTAAAGGCATCTCGGACTTAGTCGATTTTTCATAAGTTCTAAGAAAAACATATGTTAGGATGCTGCGAGATAAATGGGATGCTGCATGGAGATAAATCTAGATCTTCACCATCTCCCATCTTAATACAGCATCCCTACTTAAAGGCATCTCGGACTTAGTCGATTTTTCATAAATTCATAGAAAAACATATGTTACGATGCTGCGAGATGAATGGGATGCTGCATGGAGATGAATCTTGATCTTCTTCATCTCCTGTCTTAATACAGCCTCCCTACTTAAAGGCATCTCGGACTTAGTCGATTTTTCATAAATTCTAAGAAATTCATATGTTAGGATGCTGCGAGATGAATGGGATGCTGCATGGAGATGAAACTAGATCTTCTACATCTCCCATCTTAATTACAGCATCCCTTCTTAAAGGCATCTCGGACTTAGTCGATTTTTCATAAATTCTAAGAAATTCATATGTAAGGATGCTGGGAGATGAATGGGATGCTGCATGGAGATGAATCTTGATCTTATTCATCTCCCATCTTAATACAGCATCCCTACTTAAAGGCATCTTGGACTTAGTCGATTTTTCATAAATTCTAAGAAAAACATATGTTAGGATGCTGGGAGATGAATGGGATGCTGCATGGAGATGAATCTTGATCTTCTTCATCTCCCATCTTAATACAGCATCCCTACTTAAAGGCATCTTGGACTTAGTCGATTTTTCATAAATTCTAAGAAAAACATATGTTAGGATGCTGGGAGATGAATGGGATGCTGCATGGAGATAAATCTTGATCTTCTTCATCTCCCATCTTAATACAGTATCCCTACTTAAAGGCATCTCGGACTTAGTCGATTTTTCATAAATTCTAAGAAAAACATATGTTAGGATGCTGCGAGATGAATGGGATGCTGCATGGAGATGAATCTAGATCTTCTACATCTCCCATATCAATACAGCATACCTACTTAAAGGCATCTCGGACTTAGTCGATTTTTCATAAATTCTAAGAAAAGCATATGTTAGGATGCTGCGAGATGAATGGGATGCTGCATGGAGATGAATCTTGATCTTCCTCATCTCCCATCTCAATACAGCATCCCTGCTTAAAGGCATCACGGACTTAGTCGATTTTTCATACATTGTAAGAAAAACATATGTTAGGATGCTGCGAGATGAATGGGATGCTGGATGGAGATAAATCTTGATCTTCTTCATCTCCCATCTTAATGCAGCATCCCTTCTTAATGGCATCTCGGACTTAGTCGATTTTTCATAAATTCTAAGAAAAACATATGTTAGGATGCTGCGAGATGAATGGGATGCTGCATGGAGATAAATCTTGATCTTCTTCATCTCCCATCTTAATACAGCATCCCTACTTAAATGCTTCTCGGACTTAGTCGATTTTTCATAAATTCTAAGAAATTCATATGTTAGGATGCTGGGAGATGAATGGGATGCTGCATGGAGATGAATCTTGATCTTCTTCATCTCCCATCTTAATACAGCATCCCTACTTAGAGGCATCTCGGACTTAGTCGATTTTTCATAAATTCTAAGAAAAACATATGTTAGGATGCTGCGAGATAAATGGGATGCTGCATGGAGATGAATCTTGATCTTCATCATCTCCCATCTTAAAACAGCATCCCTTCTTAAAGGCATCTCGGACTTAGTCGATTTTTCATAAATTCCAAGAAAAACATATGTAAGGATGCTAGGAGATGAATGGGATGCTGCATTGAGATGAATCTTGATCTTCTTCATCTCGCATCTTAATACAGCATCCCTACTTAAGAGCATCTCGGACTTAGTCGATTTTTCATAAATTCTAAGAAATTCATATGTTAGGATGCTGCGAGATGAATGAGATGCTGCATGGAGATGAATCTTGATCTTCTTCATCTCCCATCTCAATACAGCATCCCTAGTTAAAGGCATCTCGGACTTAGTCGATTTTTCATAAATTCTAAGAAAAACATATGTAAGGATGCTGCGAGATGAATATGATGCTGCATGGAGATGAATCTTGATCTTCTTCATCTCGCATCTTAATACAGCATCCCTACTTAAGAGCATCTCGGACTTAGTCGATTTTTCATAAATTCTAAGAAATTCATATGTTAGGATTCTGGGAGATGAATGGGATGCTGCATGGAGATAAATCTTGATCTTCTTCATCTCCCATCTTAATACAGCATCCCTACTTAAAGGCATCTCGGACTTAGTCGATTTTTCATAAATACTAAGAAAAACATATGTTAGGATGCTGGGAGATGAATGGGATGCTGCATTGAGATGAATCTTGATCTTCTTCATCTCTAATCGCAATACAGCATCCCTACTTGAAGGCATCTCGGACTGAGTCGATTTTTCATAAATTCTAAGAAAAACATATGTTAGGATGCTGCGAGATGAATGGGATGCTGCATGGAGATGAATCTTGATCTTCTTCATCTCCCATCTTAATACAGCATCCCTACTTGAAGGCATCTCGGACTTAGTCGATTTTTCATAAATTCTAAGAAAAACATATGTTAGGATGCTGGGAGATGAATGGGATGCTGCATGGAGATGAATCTTGATCTCCTACATCTCCCAACTCAATACAGCATCCCTACTTAAAGGCATTTCGGACTTAGTCGATTTTTCATAAATTCTAAGAAAATTATATGTTAGGATGCTGCGAGATGAATGGGATGCTGCATGGAGATGAATCTTGATCTTTTTTTGATCTCCCATCTTAATACAGCATCCCTACTTAAAGGCATCTCGGACTTAGTCGATTTTTCATAAATTCATAGAAATTCATATGTTAGGATGCTGCGAGATGAATGGGATGCTGCATGGAGATGAATCTTGATCTCCTACATCTCCCATCTCAATACAGCATCCCTACTTAGAGGCATCTCGGACTTAGTCGATTTTTCATAAATTCTAAGAAATTCATATGTTAGGATGCTGGGAGATGAATGGGATGCTGCATGGAGATGAATCTGGATCTCCTACATCTCCCATCTCAATACAGCATCCCTACTTAAAGGCATCTCGGACTTAGTCGATTTTTCATAAATTCTAAGAAATTCATATGTTAGGATGCTGGGAGATGAATAAGATGCTGCATGGAGATGAATCTTGATCTCCTACATCTCCCATCTCAATACAGCATCCCTACTTCAAGGCATCTCGGACTTAGTCGATTTTTCATAAATTCATAGAAATTCATATGTTAGGATGCTGCGAGATGAATAGGATGCTGCATGGAGATGAATCTGGATCTCCTACATCTCCCATCTTAATACAGCATCCCTACTTAAAGGCATCTCGGACTTAGTCGATTTTTCATAAATTCTAAGAAATTCATATGTTAGGATGCTGGGAGATAAATGGGATGCTGCATGGAGATGAATCTTGATCTCCTACATCTCTCATCTCAATACAGCATCCCTACTTAAAGGCATCTCGGACTTAGTCGATTTTTCATAAATTCTTAGAAATTCATATGTTTGGATGCTGCGAGATGAATGGGATGCTGCATGGAGATGAATCTTGATCTCCTACATCTCCCATCTTAATACAGCATCCCTACTTAAAGGCATCTCGGACTTAGTCGATTTTTCATAAATTCTTAGAAATTCATATGTTAGGATGCTGCGAGATGAATGGGATGCTGCATGGAGATGAATCTTGATCTCCTACATCTCCCATCTCAATACAGCATCCCTACTTAAAGGCATCTCGGACTTAGTCGATTTTTCATAAATTCATAGAAATTCATATGTTAGGATGCTGGGAGATGAATGGGATGCTGCATGGAGATGAATCTTGATCTCCTTCATCTCCCATCTTAATACAGCATCCCTACTTAAAGGCATCTCGGACTTAGTCGATTTTTCATAAATTCTAAGAAATTCATATGTTAGGATGCTGGGAGATGAATGGGATGCTGCATGGAGATGAATCTGGATCTCCTACATCTCCCATCTCAATACAGCATCCCTACTTAAAGGCATCTCGGACTTAGTCGATTTTTCATAAATTCATAGAAATTCATATGTTAGGATGCTGGGAGATGAATGGGATGCTGCATGGAGATGAATCTTGATCTCCTACATCTCTCATCTCAATACAGCATCCCTACTTAAAGCCATCTCGGACTTAGTCGATTTTTCATAAATTCATAGAAATTCATATGTTAGGATGCTGGGAGATGAATGGGATGCTGCATGGAGATGAATCTTGATCTCCTACATCTCCCATCTTAATACAGCATCCCTACTTAAAGGCATCTCGGACTTAGTCGATTTTTCATAAATTCATAGAAATTCATATGTTAGGATGCTGGGAGATGAATGGGATGCTGCATGGAGATGAATCTGGATCTCCTACATCTCTCATCTCAATACAGCATCCCTACTTAAAGGCATCTCGGACTTAGTCGATTTTTCATAAATTCTAAGAAATTCATATGTTAGGATGCTGCGAGATGAATGGGATGCTGCATGGAGATGAATCTTGATCTTCTACATCTCCCATCTTAATACAGCATCCCTACGTAAAGGCATCTCGGACTTAGTCGATTTTTCATAACTTCTAAGTAAAACATATGTTAGGATGCTGCGAGATGAATGAGATGCTGCATGGAGATGAATATTGATCTTATTCATCTCCCATCTTATTACAGCATCCCTACTTAAAGGCATCTCGGACTTAGTCGATTTTTAATAAATTCTAAGAAAAACATATGTTTGGATGCTGCGAGATGAATGGGATGCTGCATGGAGATGAATCTTGATCTTCTTCATCTCCCGTCTTAATACAGCATCCCTACTTAAAGGCATCTCGGACTTAGTCGATTTTTCATAAATTCTAAGAAAAACATATGTTAGGATGCTGCGAGTTGAATGGGATGCTGCATTGAGATGAATCTTGATCTTCTTCATCTCCCATCTTAATACAGCATCCCTACTTAAAGGCATCTCGGACTTAGTCGATTTTTCATAAATTCTAAGAAAAACATATGTTAGGATGCTGGGAGATGAATGGGATGCTGCATGGAGATAAATCTAGATCTTCTCCATCTCCCATCTTAATACAGCATCCCTACTTAAAGGCATCTCGGACTTAGTCGATTTTTCATAAATTCATAGAAAAACATATGTTACGATGCTGCGAGATAAATGGGATGCTGCATGGAGATGAATCTTGATCTTCTTCATCTCCTGTCTTAATACAGCCTCCCTACTTAAAGGCATCTCGGACTTAGTCGATTTTTCATAAATTCTAAGAAATTCATATGTAAGGATGCTGCGAGATGAATGGGATGCTGCATGGAGATGAAACTAGATCTTCTACATCTCCCATCTTAATTACAGCATCCCTTCTTAAAGGCATCTCGGACTTAGTCGATTTTTCATAAATTCTAAGAAATTCATATGTAAGGATGCTGGGAGATGAATGGGATGCTGCATGGAGATGAATCTTGATCTTCTTCATCTCCCATCTTAATACAGCATCCCTACTTAAAGGCATCTTGGACTTAGTCGATTTTTCATAAATTCTAAGAAAAACATATGTTAGGATGCTGGGAGATGAATGGGATGCTGCATGGAGATGAATCTTGATCTTCTTCATCTCCCATCTTAATACAGCATCCCTACTTAAAGGCATCTTGGACTTAGTCGATTTTTCATAAATTCTAAGAAAAACATATGTTAGGATGCTGGGAGATGAATGGGATGCTGCATGGAGATAAATCTTGATCTTCTTCATCTCCCATCTTAATACAGTATCCCTACTTAAAGGCATCTCGGACTTAGTCGATTTTTCATAAATTCTAAGAAAAACATATGTTAGGATGCTGCGAGATGAATGGGATGCTGCATGGAGATGAATCTAGATCTTCTACATCTCCCATCTTAATGCAGCATCCCTTCTTAATGGCATCTCGGACTTAGTCGATTTTTCATAAATTCTAAGAAAAACATATGTTAGGATGCTGGGAGATGAATGGGATGCTGCATGGAGATGAATCTTGATCTTCTTCATCTCACATCTTAATACAGCATCCCTACTTAAAGGCATCTCGGACCTAGTCGATTTTTCATAAATTCATAGAAAAACATATGTTAGGATGCTGGGAGATGAATGGGATGCTGCATGGAGATGAATCTTGATCTTCATCATCTCCCATCTTGATACAGCATCCCTACTTAAAGGCATCTCGGACTTAGTCGATTTTTCATAAATTCTAAGAAAAACATATGTTGGGATGCTGCGAGATAAATTGGATGCTGCATGGGGATGAATCTTGATCTTCTACATCTCCCATCTTAATACAGCATCCCTACTTAAAGGCATCTCGGACTTAGTCGATTTTTCATAAATTCTAAGAAAACATATGTTAGGATGCTGCGAGATGAATGGGATGCTGCATGGAGATAAATCTTGATCTTCTACATCTCCCATCTTAAAACAGCATCCCTTCTTAAAGGCATCTCGGACTTAGTCGATTTTTCATAAATTCCAAGAAAAACATATGTAAGGATGCTAGGAGATGAATGGGATGCTGCATTGAGATGAATCTTGATCTTCTTCATCTCGCATCTTAATACAGCATCCCTACTTAAGAGCATCTCGGACTTAGTCGATTTTTCATAAATTCTAAGAAATTCATATGTTAGGATGCTGCGAGATGAATGGGATGCTGCATTGAGATGAATCTTGATCTTCTTCATCTAGCATCTTAATACAGCATCCCTACTTAAGAGCATCTCGGACTTAGTCGATTTTTCATAAATTCTAAGAAATTCATATGTTAGGATGCTGCGAGATGAATGAGATGCTGCATGGAGATGAATCTTGGTCTTCTTCATCTCCCATCTCAATACAGCATCCCTAGTTAAAGGCATCTCGGACTTAGTCGATTTTTCATAAATTCTAAGAAAAACATATGTAAGGATGCTGCGAGATGAATATGATGCTGCATGGAGATGAATCTTGATCTTCTTCATCTCGCATCTTAATACAGCATCCCTACTTAAGAGCATCTCGGACTTAGTCGATTTTTCATAAATTCTAAGAAATTCATATGTTAGGATTCTGGGAGATGAATGGGATGCTGCATGGAGATAAATCTTGATCTTCTTCATCTCCCATCTTAATACAGCATCCCTACTTAAAGGCATCTCGGACTTAGTCGATTTTTCATAAATACTAAGAAAAACATATGTTAGGATGCTGGGAGATGAATGGGATGCTGCATTGAGATGAATCTTGATCTTCTTCATCTCCCATCTTAATACAGTATCCCTACTTAAAGGCATCTCGGACTTAGTCGATTTTTCATAAATTCTAAGAAAAACATATGTTAGGATGCTGCGAGATGAATGGGATGCTGCATGGAGATGAATCTTGATCTTCTTTATCTCCCATCTTAATACAGCATCCCTACTTAAAGGCATCTCGGACTTAGTCGATTTTTCATAAATTCATAGAAATTCATATGTTAGGATGCTGCGAGATGAATGGGATGCTGCATGGAGATGAATCTTGATCTACTCCATCTCCCATCTTAATACAGCATCCCTACTTAAATGCATCTCGGACTTAGTCGATTTTTCATAAATTCTAAGAAAAACATATGTTAGGATGCTGCGAGATGAATGGGATGCTGCATGGAGATGAATCTTGATCTTCTTCATCTCTCATATTAATACAGCATCCCTACTTAAAGGCATCTCGGACTTAGTCGATTTTTCATATATTCTAAGAAATTCATATGTTAGAATGCTGCGAGATGAATGGGATGCTGCATGGAGATGAATCTTGATCTTCTTCATCTCCCGTCTTAATACAGCATCCCTTCTTAAAGGCATCTCGGACTTAGTCGATTTTTCATAAATTCTAAGAAATTCATATATTAGGATGCTGCGAGATGAATGGGATGCTGCATGGAGATGAATCTTGATCTTCTTCATCTCCCATCTTAATTCAGCATCCCTACTTAAAGGCATCTCGGACTTAGTCGATTTTTCATGAATTCATAGAAATTCATATGTTAGGAAGCTGCGAGATGAATGAGATGCTGCATGGAGATGAATCTTGATCTTATTCATCTCCCATCTTATTACAGCATCCCTACTTAAAGGCATCTCGGACTTAGTCGATTTTTCATAAATTCTAAGAAATTCATATATTAGGATGCTGCGAGATGAATGGGATGCTGCATGGAGATGAATCTTGATCTTCTTCATCTCCCATCTTAATTCAGCATCCCTACTTAAAGGCATCTCGGACTAAGTCGATTTTTCATTAATTCTAAGAAATTCATATGTTAGGATGCTGCGAGATGAATGGGATGCTGCATGGAGATGAATCTTGATCTTCATCATCTCCCATCTTAATACAGCATCCCTACTTAAAGGCATCTCGGACTTAGTCGATTTTTCATAAATTCTAAGAAAAACATATGTTAGGGTGCTGCGAGATGAATGGGATGCTGCATGGAGATGAATCTTGATTTTCCTCATCTCCCATCTTAATACAGCATCCCTACTTAAAGGCATCTCGGACTTAGTCGATTTTTCATAAATTCTAAGAAAAACATATGTAAGGATGCTGCGAGATGAATATGATGCTGCATGGAGATGAATCTTGATCTTCTTCATCTCCCATCTTAATACAGCATCCCTACTTAAAGGCATCTCGGACTTAGTCGATTTTTCATAAATTCTAAGAAAAACATATGTTAGGATGCTGCGAGATGAATGGGATGCTGCATGGAGATGAATCTTGATTTTCCTCATCTCCCATCTTAATACAGCATCCCTACTTAAAGGCATCTCGGACTTAGTCGATTTTTCATAAATTCTAAGAAATTCATATGTTAGGATGCTGGGAGATGAACGGGATGCTGCATGGAGATGAATCTTGATCTTCTTCATCTCCCATCTTAATACAGCATCCCTACTTAAAGGCATCTCGGACTTAGTCGATTTTTCATAAATTCTAAGAAATTCATATGTTAGGATGCTGCGAGATGAATGGGATGCTGCATGGAGATGAATCTTGATCTTCTTCATCTCCCATCTTAATTCAGCATCCCTACTTAAAGGCATCTCGGACTTAGTAGATTTTTCATAAATTCTAAGGAAAACATATGTAAGGATGCTGTGAGATGAATGAGATGCTGCATGGAGATGAATATTGATCTTATTCATCTCCCATCTTATTACAGCATCCCTACTTAAAGGCATCTTGGACTTAGTCGATTTTTCATAAATTCTAAGAAAAACATATGTTAGGATGCTGGGAGATGAATGGGATGCTGCATGGAGATGAATCTTGATCTTCTTCATCTCCCATCTTAATACAGCATCCCTACTTAAAGGCATCTCGGACTTAGTCGATTTTTCATAAATTCTAAGAAATTCATATGTTAGGATGCTGGGAGATGAATGGGATGCTGCATGGAGATGAATCTTGATCTTCTTCATCTCCCATCTTAATACAGCATCCCTACTTAAAGGCATCTCGGACTTAGTCGATTTTTCATAAATTCTAAGAAATTCATATGTTAGGATGCTGCGAGATGAATGGGATGCTGCATGGAGATGAATCTTGATCTTCTTCATCTCCCATCTTAATACAGCATCCCTACTTAAAGGCATCTCGGACTTAGTCGATTTTTCATAAATTCTAAGAAATTCATATGTTAGGATGCTGCGAGATGAATGGGATGCTGCATGGAGATGAATCTTGATCTTCTTCATCTCCCATCTTAATACAGCATCCCTACTTAAAGGCATCTCGGACTTAGTCGATTTTTCATAAATTCTAAGAAAAACATATGTTAGGATGCTGGGAGATGAATGGGATGCTGCATGGAGATAAATCTAGATCTTCACCATCTCCCATCTTAATACAGCATCCCTACTTAAAGGCATCTCGGACTTAGTCGATTTTTCATAAATTCATAGAAAAACATATGTTACGATGCTGCGAGATGAATGGGATGCTGCATGGAGATGAATCTTGATCTTCTTCATCTCCTGTCTTAATACAGCCTCCCTACTTAAAGGCATCTCGGACTTAGTCGATTTTTCATAAATTCTAAGAAATTCATATGTTAGGATGCTGCGAGATGAATGGGATGCTGCATGGAGATGAAACTAGATCTTCTACATCTCCCATCTTAATTACAGCATCCCTTCTTAAAGGCATCTCGGACTTAGTCGATTTTTCATAAATTCTAAGAAATTCATATGTTAGGATGCTGGGAGATGAATGGGATGCTGCATGGAGATGAATCTTGATCTTCTTCATCTCCCATCTTAATACAGCATCCCTACTTAAAGGCATCTCGGACTTAGTCGATTTTTCATAAGTTCTAAGAAAAACATATGTTAGGATGCTGCGAGATAAATGAGATGCTGCATGGAGATGAATCTTGATCTTCTTCATCTCCCATCTTAATACAGCATCCCTACTTAAAGGCATTTCGGACTTAGTTGATTTTTCATAAATTCTAAGAAAAACATATGTTAGGATGCTGCGAGAGGAATGAGATGCTGCATGGAGATGAGTCTTCATCTTCTTCATCTCCCATCTTAATACAGCATCCCTACTTAAAGGCATCTCGGACTTATTCGATTTTTCATAAATTCCAAGAAAAACATATGTTAGGATGCTGCGAGATGAATGGGATGCTGCATGGAGATGAATCTTGATCTTCTTCATCTCCCATCTTAATACAGCATCCCTACTTAAAGGCATCTCGGACTTAGTCGATTTTTCATAAATTCTAAGAAAAACATATGTTAGGATGCTGCGAGATGAATGGGATGCTGCATGGAGATGAATCTTGATCTTCTTCATCTCCCATCTTAATACAGCATCCCTACTTAAAGGCATCTCGGACTTAGTTGATTTTTCATAAATTCTAAGAAAAACATATGTTAGGATGCTGCGAGAGGAATGAGATGCTGCATGGAGATGAGTCTTCATCTTCTTCATCTCCCATCTTAATACAGCATCCCTACTTAAAGGCATCTCGGACTTATTCGATTTTTCATAAATTCCAAGAAAAACATATGTTAGGATGCTGCGAGATAAATGGGATGCTGCATGGAAATGAATCTTGATCTTCTTCATCTCCCATCTTAATACAGCATCCCTACTTAAAGGCATCTCGGACTTATTCGATTTTTCATAAATTCCAAGAAAAACATATGTTAGGATGCTGCGAGATGAATGGGATGCTGCATGTAGCTGAATCTTGATCTTCTTCATCTCCCATCTTAATACAGCATCCCTGCTTAAAGGCATCTCGGACTTAGTCGATTTTTCATAAATTCTAAGAAAAACATATGTTAGGATGCTGCGAGATAAATGGGATGCTGCATGGAAATGAATCTTGATCTTCTTCATCTCCCATCTTAATACAGCATCCCTACTTAAAGGCATCTCGGACTTAGTCGATTTTTCATAAATTCTAAGAAAAACATATGTTAGGATGCTGCGAGATGAATGGGATGCTGCATGGAGATGAATCTTGATCTTCTTCATCTCCCATCTTAATACAGCATCCCTACTTAAAGGCATCTCGGACTTAGTCGATTTTTCATAAGTTCTAAGAAAAACATATGTTAGGATGCTGCGAGATAAATGAGATGCTGCATGGAGATGAATCTTGATCTTCTTCATCTCCCATCTTAATACAGCATCCCTACTTAAAGGCATCTCGGACTTAGTCGATTTTTCATAAATTCTAAGAAAAACATATGTTAGGATGCTGCGAGATGAATGGGATGCTGCATGGAGATGAATCTTGATCTCTTACATCTCCCATCTTTATACAGCATCCCTACTAAAAGGCATCTCGGACTTAGTCGATTTTTCATAAATTCTAAAAAAAACATATGTTAGGATGCTGCGAGATGAATGGGATGCTGCATGGAGATGAATCTTGATCTTTTTCATCTCCCATCTTGATACAGCATCCCTACTTAAAGGCATCTGGGACTTAGTCGATTTTTCATAAATTCTAAAAAAAACATATGTTAGGATGCTGCGAGATGAATGGGATGCTGCATGGAGATGAATTTTGATCTTCTTCATCTCCCATCTTTATACAGCATCCCTACTTAGAGGCATCTCGGACTTAGTCGATTTTTCATAAATTCTAAGAAAAACATATGTTAGGATGCTGCGAGATGAATGGGATGCTGCATGGAGATGAATCTTGATCTTCTTCATCTTCCATCTCAATACAGCATCCCTACTTAAGGGCATCTCGGACTTAGTCGATTTTTCATAAATTCTAAGAAATTCTTATGTAAGGATGCTGCATGATGAATGGGATGCTGCATGGAGATAAATCTTGACCTTCTTCATCTCCCATCTTAATACAGCATCCCTACTTAAAGGCATCTCGGACTTAGTCGATTTTTCATAACTTCTAAGTAAAACATATGTTAGGATGCTGCGAGATGAATGAGATGCTGCATGGAGATGAATATTGATCTTATTCATCTCCCATCTTATTACAGCATCCCTACTTAAAGGCATCTCGGACTTAGTCGATTTTTAATAAATTCTAAGAAAAACATATGTTTGGATGCTGCGAGATGAATGGGATGCTGCATGGAGATGAATCTTGATCTTCTTCATCTCCCGTCTTAATACAGCATCCCTACTTAAAGGCATCTCGGACTTAGTCGATTTTTCATAAATTCTAAGAAAAACATATGTAAGAATGCTGCGAGATGAATGGGATGCTGCATGGAGATGAATCTTGATCTTCTCCATCTCCCATCTCAATACAGCATCCCTACTTAAAGGCATCTCGGACTTAGTCGATTTTTCATAAATTCTAAGAAAAACATATGTAAGGATGCTGCGAGATGAATGGGATGCTGCATGGAGATGAATCTTGATCTTCTTCATCTCCCATCTTAATACAGCATCCCTACTTAAAGGCATCTCGGACTTAGTCGATTTTTTATAAATTCCAAGAAAAACATATGTTAGGATGCTGCGAGATGAATGGGATGCTGCATGGAGATGAATCTTGATCTTCTTCATCTCCCATCTTAATACAGCATCCCTACTTAAAGGCATCTCGGACTTAGTCGATTTTTCATAAATTCTAAGAAAAACATATGTAAGGATGCTGCGAGATGAATGGGATGCTGCATGGAGATGAATCTTGATCTTCTTCATCTCCCGTCTCAATACAGCATCCCTGCCTAAAGGCATCTCGGACTTAGTCGATTTTTCATAAATTCTTAGAAAAACATATGTTAGGATGCTGCGAGATGAATGGGATGCTGCATGGAGATGAATCTTGATCTTCTTCATCTCCCATCTGAATACAGCATCCCTACTTAAATGCATCTCGGACTTAGTCAATTTTTCATAAATTCTTAGAAAAACATATGTTAGGATGCTGCGAGATGAATGGGATGCTGCATGGAGATGAATCTTGATCTTCTACATCTCCCGTCTCAATACAGCATCCCTGCCTAAAGCCATCTCGGACTTAGTCGATTTTTCATAAATTCTAAGAAAAACATATGTTTGGATGCAGCGAGATGAATGGGATTCTGCATGGAGATGAATCTTGATCTTCTTCATCTCCCATCTCAATACAGCATCCCTACTTGAAGGCATCTCGGACTTAGTCGATTTTTCATAAATTCTAAGAAAAACATATGTTAGGATGCTGCGAGATGAATGGGATGCTGCATGGAGATGAATCTTCATCTCCTACATCTCCCATCTCAATACAGCATCCCTACTTGAAAGCATCTCGGACTAAGTCGATTTTTCATAAATTCTAAGAAATTCATATGTTAGGATGATGCGAGATGAATGGGATGCTGCATGGAGATGGATCTTGATCTTCTTCATCTCCCATCTCAATACAGCATCCCTACTTAAAGGCATCTCGGACTTAGTCGATTTTTCATAAATTCTAGGAAAAACATATGTTAGGATGCTGCGAGATGAATGGGATGCTGCATGGAGATGAATCTTGATCTCCTTCATCTCCCATCTCAATACAGCATCCCTACTTAAAGGCATCTCGGACTTAGTCGATTTTTCATAAATTCATAGAAATTCATATGTTAGGATGCTGCGAGATGAATGAGATGCTGCATGGAGATGAATCTTGATCTCCTACATCTCCCATCTTAATACAGCATCCCTACTTAAAGGCATCTCGGACTTAGTCGATTTTTCATAAATTCATAGAAATTCATATGTTAGGATGCTGGGAGATGAATGGGATGCTGCGTAGAGATGAATCTTGATCTCCTACATCTCCCATCTCAATACAGCATCCCTACCTAAAGGCATCTCGGACTTAGTCGATTTTTCATAAATTCTAAGAAATTCATATGTTAGGATGCTGCGAGATGAATGGGATGCTGCATGGAGATGAACGTTGATCTCCTACATCTCCCATCTCAATACAGCATCCCTACTTAAAGGCATTTCGGACTTAGTCGATTTTTCATAAATTCATAGAAATTCATATGTTAGGATGCTGCGAGATGAATGGGATGCTGCATGGAGATGAATCTTGATCTTCTTCATCTCCCATCTTAATACAGCATCCCTACTTAAAGGCATCTCGGACTTAGTCGATTTTTCATAAATTCTAAGAAAAACATATGTTAGGATGCTGGGAGATGAATGGGATGCTGCATGGAGATAAATCTAGATCTTCTCCATCTCCCATCTTAATACAGCATCCCTACTTAAAGGCATCTCGGACTTAGTCGATTTTTCATAAATTCTAAGAAAAACATATGTTAGGATGCTGGGAGATGAATGGGATGCTGCATGGAGATGAATCTTGATCTTCTTCATCTCCCATCTTAATACAGCATCCCTACTTAAAGGCATCTTGGACTCAGTCGATTTTTTCCAATGGCCGTACCTAATAAGTCCTCAACCAACCCCAAGTACCCGGAGGTACCCAGAGTGTTGGATCCGCCAACCCGTCCCGGCACTCTAAGTCCTTGCGAACCCAAAGTGTTTGCCCGGTTGGGCCATTAGATCACAACGCTTGCTAACCATGCAAGTGGTCTGGAGTATAGGTGATACTGACATACCACCGAGATGGTACATCTAGTATTGGGTCACCAAAACCAAACCAACCCCAAGTATCAACCCGGCATACTCAGAGTGATGGATCCGCCAACCCGTCCCGGCACTCCAAGTCCTTGACGAACCGAAAGTGTTTGCCCGGTAAGGCCATTAGATCACAACGCTTGCTACCCCACGGCGAGCTAAACATGCAAGTGGTCTTAGGCAACAGGTGACACCCGAAATTCATCCGAAGATGGAATATCAAGTGTTTAATCACCAAGCCAGCATCCAAACACCAAGTACCCCGGGAGGACCCGATGCGTTGCGACCATCTCCAAGTTCTTGACGAACCCGCAGTGAAAGGCGGTAAGGCCTCTGGGCCGCAACGCTCGCATGTGTTAACCCGCAAACACCACTGACCGGTCGGTCCACCGCAAGGGTGGGTCCAACTAGTCCACACACGGTATGCCGCATGTGCCCCCCGGGGGGAGCACACCGCACACAACCACCAAGCATGGGTCGCCTGAAAGGATCGAAATGTACAGTTATGTGAAACACAAGAAGGCAATGCGCCACGCGCGAACTAGCGGCCACAACGCCACGCGCGAGCCAGCGGCCACAACACCACGCGCGAGCAACTGGACACCAGCATGGAATCGTGGGAACGGACGCTTCCGGACACCAGCAGCCAGACGCATCGTCAGCGCAATCGGCGCGGCCAACGTAGCCGTACTATTTCCAATAAAGCAGTCTTCAGTCTTTAGTCGTCCAAGCTCGGACCAACATCGTAAAATAAATAGTTCATTTTTTAAAAAATCCGAAAGGAAAGTTATCCTATAACTGGCGCAGCCGTACGGGCCTTTTCGCTGTGGAATCATCCGGTTAAACACCATCTCCCGACACGAGGACGATTAGTGGCGGTTCCCGACGTTTGAATATCAATTCAGAGAAAAGGACTCAGATCTACTCTTCAAAATTACCAACCGAAGCTGGACACCGACTGGACTCAACCCAACACGTGGAACCCAGGTACCAATCGAATTTTCGATTAAACACGAAAGGTGAGTTAGTAAGTTTTAAGTGTAGTGAGTGAAGTGATTGAAACTCTATCACAAAACGCTTAAACATACAAGTGCATAACTAGTGAAAAAGAAGAAAAATACGTATTGTCCAACGCGTGACAATCGTGTGGAAAAAAGTTGCCTATGCCAAAATTTTCCCCTTTTCCAAAAGTGAAAGCACGCACCTTTACTACTATGGAGGAACACAATTACCAAGCGGTATGTGACTCCATCCGACAATTGGAAGCACGCATTAGTGCTCTCCAAACGGAAAACAATGCGCTGAAGTTGCAGAGCCAAAGCCAATCGGCTAGCTCGCTCTTTCGCATTCCCGATCCAATTAGGATCATACCTTCATTTGATGGTAACAAAAAACAGTTGACAGCATGGTTAACTACTGTTCGTAGGACACTGAGCCTATTTACGAACAATACAACCCCACCTGAATTGCTTGCTATTTACGAGCAAACAATAATCAACAAAATCGAAGGCAGGGCACGTGACACAATTTGTGTGAACGGGAATCCCTCAACCTTTGAGGAGGCGGCTGAAATTTTACAGTCAGTGTATGGCGATAGGAACACCATTGCCACTTACCAAACGCAACTCTGGTCTATGAAGATGAACGAGTCGCTGAACATTCATTATAAAAAAGTAAAGGAAATTATGATTAGCATGAAGTCGGTCGCAAGAGAGAACGACTTATATGCCAAACATTGGCAGGCTATAAATCACTTCCTTGAACAGGAATGTTTAGCCGCATTCATTAATGGACTGAGCAAGCCCTACTTTGGTTATGCACAAACCGCACAACCAAACGACTTGGAATCAGCATATGCATTTTTGTGCAGATTCCAAAACGCTGAAAAAACAAAAACCCAAACTCAGGCCGTATTTGAACAAAACCAATCCGGAAAAGCATTCAATAACAAAAAAGACAAAACTTCGGAGAAAAAATTTAACTCATACTCTCCGAAACCGCAATCAGATAGACAAAAGCCAACCCCCATGGATATTGACCCTACCCTCAGGGTAAGCAATAGAAACAAAATTTTCGCACACACAACCAATAACGATGAAGACTCAGATTCAGCTGAGGAAGTCGAACAAGAAACCCCAGAACAGGAGGAAGTAAATTTTCAAATCTTAAGTCAGGAAAACTTTCCGATTTAGCGACAAATGGCCTACCCTATCTTTGCCAAACAATAGAAGGAAAAACTGCAAAAATCCTTATTGACAGTGGTTCAAACAAAAATTTCATATCTCCAGAACTTGTGCCATCGACCTTAAGAAAAAAGTGCCCAATAACCACAGTTACAAACAGCAAAGGAAAACATAAAATCAACGAATGTTACTACTCTGACATATTTGGTAAAAAGAATGTGAAATTTTACGTTTTTACGTTTCATAAGTTCTTCGATGGAATCCTCGGATACGAAACTCTATCAAGTTTGCAATGTCACATTGACACACGTGAACACAAACTAATCTTTCCAAACAATACAGTACCATTATCCATAAAACATTTAGGACTTCCAGATGTAACTCTGAACGCTCATACCGTACAAAAAGTTAAAATTCCGGTAACTCATAAAAACGGTGACGTCTTCCTGGAAAAAAAGATAAAAATCCTAGACTCTGAAATTTCACCTGGTCTTTATAAATCTCAAAACGGATTTATTACAGCACTTGTAACCAATTTTGGCAATGAAGTCAAATTTGTATGGACACGTCCTGCTGAAGTTCAACCAATTTCAGACACAATCGAATTAAATTGTAGCATTTCAAACGAAACCGAAACAAGTTCGATTCCTATTAAAACAATAGAAACACTGATTCGCACAGAACATCTGAATTCGGAGGAAAAAACCAAACTTTTACAGATCTTGCAGAAAAACTCTCAAATAATACACAATGAAAAAAATAAACTTTCATGCACATCCTCTATTAAACATTGTATTAACACAACAGATGAAATCCCTATCCACACAAAAACATACAGATATCCCTACGTTCATAGGCAAGAAGTCGAGAAACAAATCAACGAAATGCTTGCCCAAGGAATAATTCAACACTCAATCTCTCCTTGGACATCCCCAATTTGGATAGTTCCAAAAAAATCAGATGCTAGCAAAAAACAAAAATGGCGGATTGTAATTGATTACCGCAAATTAAATGACAAAACCATAGATGACAAATACCCTATTCCAAATATAGAAGAAATTTTGGACAGACTTGGCCGTAGTTGTTATTTTACAACTCTTGATCTAAAATCAGGCTTCCATCAGATCGAAGTAGAACCAAAAGATCGTCCAAAAACAGCTTTTAGCACAGAAAAAGGTCATTTCGAGTTTATTCGAATGCCATTTGGCTTAAAAAATGCTCCATCTACCTTCCAAAGAGCAATGAATAGTATTCTGAACGAGCTCATTGGTAAATGCTGTCTTGTTTATCTAGACGACATCATTATTTTCGGAAGTTCATTACAGCAACACATGGAAAACCTTAACAAAGTCTTGACAAAACTCGCAAAAGCCAATTTAAAAATTCAACTTGACAAATGTGAATTTTTAAAAAAGAATTGTGAATTTTTGGGTCACATCGTAACCCAAGACGGTATCAAACCTAATCCTAACAAAATAGAAAAAATATTAGATTGGCCAATTCCAAAAACCACCAAACAAATAAAAGGATTTCTTGGAATTCTCGGATACTACCGTAAGTTCATTAAAGATTTTGCCAAACTAACAAAACCACTAACAAAATGTTTAAAAAAAGATGCTAAAATAATTCATACCGAAGAATTTATTTCATGTTTTAGTGAATGCAAGCAGCTTCTTACATCCGACCCGATACTGAAATATCCGGACTTCAACAACAAATTTATACTGGAAACAGACGCCAGCGACTTTGCATTAGGCGCAGTACTCTCTCAAAAGTTTGAAGATAACAAAGAGCACCCAATAGCCTACGCATCTCGTACATTAAACGACACTGAATGTAAGTATTCGGCTACAGAAAAAGAGTTACTCGCAATAATTTTTGCAATCAAACACTTCAGACCATACCTATTTGGAAAAAAATTTGAAATTCGTACAGATCATAAACCACTGGTTTGGTTGAGACAAAAAAAAGATTTGAACAGTAAATTACTGCGATGGAAACTCGAACTAGAAGCATTTGAATTTGATATAAAATATAAAAAAGGAACCCTTAACAATAATGCAGATGCCCTATCAAGAATCGAAATTAACGCTAACACTAATAGCAATGACATGACTCAGCATTCGGCTGACACTGACGATAATGAGTACATTCCTGCATCTGAAAGACCATTAAATGTATTCAAAAACCAAATAATTCTTGAGACAAGCAACGAGGACAGTACGGCAGCCTCTACACTTTTCACAAACTATCATCGAGTAGTTATTAAACGACACGTTTTTACCCCAGCAATCCTAATAAACATCCTGAAAGAATATACATCCACTAGATGTGCAAATGGAATCAATTGCTCAGAAAAAATATTAGCGACTCTACAGATTGTGTACAAAAACTATTTCTCAAGAGTGAAATCATTCAGAATATTTTGGACCCCAAAAACGATCACTGATATTACCGACGAAATAGAGCAGAATCAAATCATTCAAGTGCAACATGAAGCAAACCATCGAGGCATCGTTGAAACATCCAAACACATTGCAAGATCGTATTTTTTCCCTAATATCAAGTCCAAAGTGACCAAATTCATTAACTTGTGTAAATTGTGCTTGAGGTCAAAATATGAACGACATCCATATAAACAAAAATATAAATTCACGGAAACTCCCACAAAACCATTGCAAATAGTGCATATGGACATTTTCATCATACATGATAAAAATTATCTAACTTTTTGCGACAAGTTTTCTAGATTAGCAATGGCTATACCAACTAAAACACGTAACACGGTACATATTTTGAAATCACTCACAAGGTTTATAGCAGCTCTTGGAAAACCGAATCTTTTAGTAATGGATAACGAACCAACATTCACTTCAACAGTGATACGTTCATTTTTAGAAGAAAACACGATAGAATACCATTACACAAGTGTAGGACAATCTTCTTCAAACGGAACTGTTGAAATAGTGCATAGAACGCTTAGAGAACTTCATAACATTCTCTCCAATAAGGAAACAACTAAAAATTATCCAGAATCTACCAAAATGAATTTAGCCGTAGCCATTTACAACGATTCGATTCACTCCCAGATCAATATGACTCCTAGAGAGTTATTCTATGGAATAAAATATGATACACCAATCTCAGAAAACATCGAAGAGAGAATTGCTCAAAAAGAAAAACTCTACAATGAAATATATCAAAAATCCATAGGAACTAAGCAACAAACCCTCAACAGGCTAAACAAAAACAGAGAAGAATACGAAATATTCGAAGAAAACGATACAGTTTATGAAAAGAAACGTAATAACTTGAAACACCAAGAACGGTACAAAGAAACAAAAGTTAAAGAAAATAAGGAAACAAATATCATCGATCAAAACCAGAGAAAGCTCCACAAAACGAAGCTAAAAAGAAAACGAAAAAAATAAAAAAATACTTTCAAATTATTCTTTCTTTACAGCATCTAAACATTATGATAAATTTTTTTATTTTTTTCTTATTAGCAATAAGCAAGCTAAAAGCTACTAACTATAAAGAAATTACCAACGATAACGGAATAATCGTTACTAAGTTAGGTTTAGTAAGGATTCGAGCTGGATACACTCGATTGATACATAAAATTGATTTGAAAATAATTGAAACAAATCTTGATTACATAGAAACAACAGCTAATTCTATAAAGCCAATCGAACATCATCTAGGTAGAACACTTAAATACAAACTGCAACATGCAAGAAACCAACTAAGTGGTCTTAAGCCAATAAGACAGAAAAGAGGTCTTATAGACGCACTAGGAACAGCTATTAAATTCATAGCAGGAAATCCAGACAGTGATGACTTGAAAAATATTCAGGAACATCTTTTCCTTATTGAACAAAAAGAAAATGGACTCATAACCAACAGTAATAGACAGTATAAAATAAACTCAATTTTTGAGGAAAAATTAAACAACATAACAAAAACACTACATAAAGTCACGCAAAATATTCTACAAGTTTCGAAAACACCAAGTGATTTGGAAGTTGTTAGCATGATTTTCGAAGTAGATGAAATTATTCAAATACTAAGAATAATAGGAGAACAGATCGAATTTGCAAAATTAAACATTGTTCACAAGGACCTCTTTACTCTAGGAGAAAAAGAAAAATTGTACAATTTGTTAAAAAATCAGATGATCAGCATGAACCAGCTTGACGAAGTCTTCAAATACTGCAGCGGGAACATCGCCTTCTCCAATAATCAAGCCGTCATGTTAGTCAAGATACCCATGCTTGAAAAAGAAACGTTCGAACTCCTAGAACTCCATACTCTGAACAGAAACGGAAGTAAAATCGACACACATGTCCAATATGTTGCAAAGAACGCCAACCGCATATTCATACAAAATAACATATGCGAAATATGCGAACCAACTTGTCCAGTTGAAGACCAATGTATCTTCAACATCCTAGTTCACAAAACCCCAATATGCCCTATAAAAACTGCACTTCAAAAGTGGGCAGCCAAAGAAATCCTTCCAGGGATAATTTTACTGGATACACAGAGGCCAATAACGGTATACGACTCATGTGGTGTTGCAAAGAATATCAGCACACCAACAATCATAGAAGCAGAGAACTGCACAATTCAGCTAAAGAACCTCACATTCAACAGCAGAGCAATAATCACACACGAATACCTAATCCCAACCTACGGAAAATACCCGAAGAAAGCAGCGGAATCCGAAGAAGACGTTGTGTTGATTAAAATAAACAACCTAGAGAAACTAGCTGAGCAACACTTCAACAAAAATCAGAAACACACAACCATAACAGCAACAAGTGCAATTTTGCTGTTAGCTGCAATTTTGGCATACTCGTGTACCACATTCTGGAAGAACAGGAAAAATTCCCATCAATTGGATCGAGGCGCTCCAATCTTAAGGGGGGGGAAGTTATGTGAAACACAAGAAGGCAATGCGCCACGCGCGAACTAGCGGCCACAACGCCACGCGCGAGCCAGCGGCCACAACACCACGCGCGAGCAACTGGACACCAGCATGGAATCGTGGGAACGGACGCTTCCGGACACCAGCAGCCAGACGCATCGTCAGCGCAATCGGCGCGGCCAACGTAGCCGTACTATTTCCAATAAAGCAGTCTTCAGTCTTTAGTCGTCCAAGCTCGGACCAACATCGTAAAATAAATAGTTCATTTTTTAAAAAATCCGAAAGGAAAGTTATCCTATAACTGTACATCTCTCTTCAATGCGTAGCGCCCAGCCTGCAAACCCGTCGTTTTCGGGTGGTCTTAGGAGTCGAAACTATTCTTGGAAGATCGGCAAGCACAACGCCTTTTCCCACTTCAGGTACTTCGGCGAGCGCACTCGCGATAGGCTCAGTTTGAGGGTTTCCAATAAATGGAAAGAGTCTATAGAAGACTCAATCCGGTCTCGTGATGTTATTAGCCATCTAGCTAACGACTCCTATACATATACTACCAGCCTGGTTCGGTTACGACCTTAGAGGCGTTCAGGCATAATCCGACGGACGTAGCGTCATACCAAAGTCCGCTCGGACTAGTATTGAGCCATTGGTCCGTACCTGTGGTTCCTCTCGTACTGCACAGGAATTCCATTGAGATAGTACTTGCACACCAGTAGGGTAAAACTAACCTGTCTCACGACGGTCTAAACCCAGCTCACGTTCCCTTGAAAGGGTGAACAATCCTACGCTTTGTGAATTTTGCTTCGCAATGATAGGAAGAGCCGACATCGAAGGATCAAAAAGCCACGTCGCTATGAACGCTTGGCGGCCACAAGCCAGTTATCCCTGTGTGTGTGAGCTGTCAAACGCCGTAGCGTCAACACGTGCTGAGCGTCGCTCCGTGTTTTTTGCAAAAATTTTGTGTAAAAAGTGAAAAGAACCCGGAAAAGTTTATTCAAATCGTTAAAACTAGTGACAATCTACAGATTAGTAGTGAAAACCGCACTGAAATCATGGATTTCAATAAATAAAACGGTGAAAAAGTGTTTGTTTACATTTTGTATGGGGAATAGCCGTACCTCAAAAAAAGTGTAAAAAGTGATCGGAACCCGTGTTTTTCACCGTTAAATGTTAGTTTTGGTGCCAAAAAGAGGTGCTCCGGTGAAAACCGCATCGAAATCGGTTGATTTGGCCCCGAAAAAAGTGAAATCAAGTTTTGTTGATTTTTTGTATGGAAAGTGGCAATATCCGAAAAACGGTAAAAAAGTGCACGGAGCAGTGAAATATCGTCGGGAATAGTTAGTGCTGGTGCCAATTAGAGGTGCTCCGGTGAAAACCGCATCAAAATCGGATTAAAATTGGCTGAAAACAATTTATTTCAAAATCGGCACATTTTTTGTCCCGGGGCGTAGCCCCATTTGGGACTCCGTAGTTTTTACGCCCAAAAGTGTCCGGATCCTGGCCGGATGTGGTTTTTCTGTTAGTGCTCGATGCAATGCATCGAAAGTGAGCGAAAACCGCACTCAAATCGGTTAATTTGTGTTAAAAATAGCGTAAAAACATCGAAAAACGCAGTTTTGAAAAATGGGTGTTAAAGGGTGTATAAGGTGGTCCAATTTCGGCGATTTTACACTCTTTGCCACCTAAAATCGGAAAAATATTTTTCTCGGCTACAAAAACTGAAAAAGTGCTTAAAAAGTGGTGATATTCTGTTAGAAGAGTGAATTTGCTATTTTTTAAAAATAAAACTCGAGTCAGTGCATGTGTTTTTCGGAGTGAAAAAGAGTAAAATAGTGAAAACCACGCGTTTGACGACCGTTACGGAAATTGTAGCCCTGTTTACAGTCGCCGGGTTGAGGAATCGGTGTGGCTCCGTCCGGGAGGATCCATACTCTCAAACCGGATCGAGTTTGAAGCGGCAGTTGGCGCTGGAAGCTTGAAACGGCCGGTATTTCAATTCGGCCGTTATTTCGAAATCACCGTTTGATTCGACCGAGATTGCCTACTTCGCGGCGCCTTGACTCCGTAAAGTGTCCCCGCTTTGTCGCTCTGGGAACACTCACCAAGGCGAGATTGCCTACTTTACGGCGCCTTCCATAAAGTGTCTCCGGTAAGTCCCGTAGGGAACGCCTAGCAAACTGAGATTGCCTACTTCACGGCGCCTGCAATTCGTAAAGTGTCCCCGCTTTGTCGCTCTGGGAACACTTACCAAGGTGAGATTGCCTACTTTACGGCGCCATCCATAAAGTGTCTCCGGTAAGTCGCCCAGGGAGCGCCTTGCAAGCTGAGATTGCCTACTTTACGGCGTTTTCCATCAAAAAAGTGTCTCCGGTGTAAGAAAATTCGGGCAGTTGCTGGAAAAACGAGGAAACAGCGAAAAAAGAGCCTTTCGACGAGGGGTAAGTGATAGCACCAGGACATATCTTGTGCATCCGCAGCCCTTCGACCCCCCCCCCTTCCCCCCCCCCCCCCCCATCCACAAGCCAAACCCTTCCCCCTCTGTCCACGACTGCTCGGGAAACGGTCGATTTTTCGGCAGATTTGGCTTCTGGGGGTTTTTCAAGGTGGCAGTACTGGAATGGAGCAGGCATCGGGGGAGCCTTCGACGCGTCGGTCGGTCAGGCTCCGGTCCACCTGTGACGCTACCGCACCATCGACGAAGAACGACAGGGACGAAGTAACAGGGACATCTTCAACATCATCGGTTGCGCTGCCGTTGACTCGGCAGCGAAAGGGAGGCAGTGTCGCGCCATCGACTGCGACGCCCACTCGGCCGGTGGTGGTGGTGCAGCGGATGGCCCTGCTAGCCAGTGATATGGAGATTTCAGAGGAGAGCGACGAGGACGAGCTCAACTCAACCGTCGTCCAGCAGGTGGCCGAAGTCCCGCAGCAGGAGCCGACTATCGCAAGCCTCAGCAGCGAGTTGAGGGAGCTCCGGGCAACCGTCGAGACTCTCCTCGCTAAGGTTAGCGAGATTGAGACGGGCCGGGCGACGGCAAAGGATGGCGACGCGGAGCTGAAGACAAAGCTGAAGTTGTTGTCTCGTGAAAATCAGGAGCTGAAGCGAGACAACATTAGCCTTCGTGAGCGTGCGGCAGCCAGCGAAAGAGAACTTATGCTGCTCCAAAGTGGACTCCACTCGATGGGAGAGTTGGCGGTAGCTACGCAGCAGCAACAACAACATGTCGTCGACTCCAGTGCTGTTGGGCAAAGCCAGCATCCACCTGGCGACACTCCCAAACGAAAGCGGACCCGGGCAAGGCGCGGCAAGAAAAAAGAGGGCGAACCGACGGGCATGAACGAAGTCATCACGCCTGATGTCCCCGAGATCCCGGTCGAGGCCGTCTTGTCCCAGGCCATGGCTCCAGAAAAGCCAAAACCGAAGGTAAAGAAAGCAGCGGCTGTGGCAACCAAGGTGCATGCGCAACCAGCATCCTTTGCTAAAGTCGTGGCCAAGGGAGACAAGAGAGCAGCACCACAGAAAGCGGGAAAGAGCGCTGCTAAAGTGGAGAGGCCTGCGGTGATCGTCCTCGAGGCCAACGAGGGCAAGGCCTTCCTCGACACATACAAGGCAGTGCGTTCCAAGACCAATGTGGATCAGTTCGTGGCGAGGGTTTGCCGCACAGGGGAGCGGAAGCTGTCGCTGTGGCTGAAGCCGAACACGGACTGCGAGAGTGTGCTGGCCGATGTCAGCGAAGCCATCAAGGAGGATGGAGTGGCCCACCTCCTTGTCGACAAGCAGACGGCCGCGATCACAGGAATCGACATGCTGGCGACTGTCGACGACTTGATTTCGGCGATTAAGCGACAGGCGGGGCTGACGGTTCCGGGCGAGGCAGTTCGGCTGTGGCGGCGGTACGACGGGCTGCAGAAAGCCCATATCAAGCTGCCGCGCGGGCAGTGCCAGCTTCTCGACGGTCACCGGGTCACCATAGGGAACACGAGTTGCGTCGTGCAGGCGCTCGCATCGGTCCCTGCAGGAGAGCAGCTCTGCTACCGCTGCTTTGGCAAGGGGCACCGCTCTCGCGAGTGCACCGGCCCTGACTACTCCAAGTGCTGCTTCCGGTGCGGATCGAAGCAGCACAAGGCCAAGGAGTGCAGCTCGGGCCCCAAGTGCCTTACGTGTTCCGGACAACATCAGACAGGTTCACCGGTTTGCAGCGGAAGTAGCCAGCCGTCATGTTCCCGCTAGTTTCGAACACCACTGTTAGAGGGCGTGACGCTGGGTTGAAGATCCTCCAGATCAACTTGGCGCGCAGCAGGGTAGCACAAGACCTCATGCTCCAGACCGCACGGGAGCAAAGGATCGACATTGTGCTGGCGTCGGAGATCTACCGTGTTCCACCCAATAACGGGAACTGGGCGGTGGACTCGACAGCGAAGGCAGCTGTTATTACGACCGGAGCCTTGCCCATACAGCGAGTCTGGGCAAGTAGGGTAGGACTGGTGTCGGTCCAGGTGGCGGGGGTGACCTTCATCTCTTGCTACGCCCCACCAACACCGGGATGGACGGACGAGGACTACCAGCGGCTGCTCGACGAGATCGACATCGAGGCCAGAGCACACCCCCTCGTAGTCTTGGCGGGCGACTTCAATGCCTGGCACGTGCGATGGGGCAGCGCGAGGACGAAGCCGCGTGGTGAAGATCTCGCCGAGGTCGTCGACCAGCTTGACCTGGCGATCTTGAACCGCGGCAGTGTGCCCACGTTCGTCGGCAACGGCAGTGCTACTGAAAGTGTGGTCGACGTGTCCTTCGCCAGTCCGGCCATTGAACCCGGTAACGACTGGCGGGTGCTCGACACTTTCACCAACAGTGACCACAGATACGTGAGATTCAGCGTATCCGCGACACCAGTCAGCAGCGCTTCACCACACCAGCAGAGGCAACCGCAACAACAGCACCAGCATCGCGACCGGCAGCGACAACGCGAGCAGATTGGACCGAGATGGAAGTTGCGTCAATTCCATCCCGAAGCCTTCCAGATCGCGCTCCAGGCTTCCGGGTTTGCCGAAGCGGCTGTATCACCGGCGACTCTCACCGCTGGACTTACTAGAGCCTGCGATGAGGTGATGCAGAGGGCACCGCCAGCGCAGTTTTTGGTGAGACCGGAAATGTACTGGTGGACGCAGGAAATCGGCCTTCTCAGGGAGCAGTGCAAGTCATCTGAGGATGCGATTTTGACTGCCGGAACTGGTGCACAGCGAGAGTTGGCCAGAGAACGGCACAGGAGCTGCAAGAAGGAACTCGCCCGTGCCATCAAGGCAAGCAAGGACCGTAGCTTTGATGAGATGATTGCGGAAGCTGAGGACAACGTCTTCGGCACTGCCTACAAGGTAGTAACGTCACGCCTTAAGGGTAGCCGCGTCCCCCCGGAGCGAGATCCTGCGATTCTTCAGCACGTCGTGTCGGAACTCTTCCCGGATCATGGCACTTTTGAGTGGCCTGCACCGGATCTGGTCGATTGGGGGCAGACAACACAGGAGCCAGTGAGGGAGGTGTCGGATGAGGAGCTCTTGGCGATCGCGGCGCGGATGGTGCCCACTAAGGCCCCGGGACCCGATGGCATCATCAATGCGGCACTGAGGGTCGCTGTTCGCGAGCACACGGAGACGTTCCGCCGCGTGTTCCAGGAGTGCTTCGATCAATGCACCTTTCCCGCTGACTGGAAGCGACAACGACTTGCTTTGCTACCCAAGCACGGAAGACCTCAGGGCGATCCGTCATCCTTTCGGCCTCTTGGGATGCTCGACGGATCAGGCAAGATCTTGGAGCGGCTGATCTTGGATCGCCTAAATGAACACCTGGAAGACCCAGATCACCCTCGCCTGTCGCCGTCTCAGTATGGATTCAGAAAGGGCAGGTCTACAATTCAGGCGATTGAACGTGTTAAGGAGGCCGGCCAGCGCGCGATGGCCCACCGAATGACGGATCGGAGGGCTAACAAGTGTCTGATGGTGGTGTCATTGGATGTACGCAATGCTTTTAACACGGCGAGCTGGCGGTCCATCGCCAAAGCACTGCAAGAAAAGCACGTTCCGGCATGCCTGCAGCGGATACTGGAAAGCTGGTTTCGGGGACGGCTGCTGGTTTATGAGACGTCGGACGGTCCGGTCACCCGGGAATTGTCGGCGGGAGTCCCACAGGGTTCCATACTCGGTCCGACGCTGTGGAACACCATGTATGACGCCGTCCTGTCCATCGACATGCCCGCCGGTGTAGAGCTCGTCGCCTTCGCTGACGACCTCGTGCTCCTGGCACCAGGACCCACGCCAGCACTGGCCGCGAGTTTGGCGGAGGAGTCTGTGAATAGGGTTGTGGCTTGGATGCGCGAACATCAGCTGGAGCTCGCCGCAGCTAAGACGGATATTGTGATGGTGTCGAAGAAGAAGAAGGATTACAAGACGCCACTTACCCCCGGAGTGACCCGGAGGAGGTATTAGGGGTCAAAGGCAAAAAGGGGTACCCTAAAGTGCATGTGACCAAGAAAATGGGAAAAACGGTATCGCCTATAGCTCAGGCTGTATGGCTCGGATCGGAAAGCTTGGATATGCGTTGGAAAGGTCTTGACGAGCGCTAGCTATGTGTCCTACCAAGCGAAGCGCTAGGTGTTGAGCAAGTCGGTCATATTAGAGGGCAAAGGTGAAAAATGGTGGTTTAGAGGCGAAAATTCACCTTATGATCGAAAATAGCGGGCGAACGATAAGAGCTACGAACACGGCGTAGAACAATCATAAGTACGTTACCACAAGACCTAACTTTGGCCAATATAAAGCGAGAAGATCGGAGGTACCCATCAGGGTGATATGGCTGGTTCAAAGTTGGACCAAAACGAGACTTGAGAAATGGGTTGAAACACGGTATCGCGAATAACTCAGGCTGTATGGAACGGATCGACAAGCTAAGATCAGTGTTGGAAAGGTCGAACCGAGCGCTAACTATAATCCCAAACAACCGAAGCGCTAAGTGTTGAGCAAAACTGAGTTATTAAGCGACAAAGTGGAAAAATAATACCAAAATTTCCAAAAATCACACAAGACCAAGAATACCGAGCAGGCGGTAAGAGATAGCGGGTTGACGTAGAATACTTATAAGTTTGCCTCTACGAGACCTAAAAGTCGTCCATAGAGAGCGAGAAGATCGGACCACTCTGGAAGGGTGATACGAGTGGTCAAAAATTGGCAAAAATGAAACATGGCTAAAATGGATTTGACTTGTGCACCGTATAGCTCCGGCTGTATGGCATGGATTGTTAAGCTAGGATATGTTTTGGAAAGGTAACACCCAGCGCTAGATACGACTAGAAGAAAGCAAAGCGCTAACTAGCATGATTTGGAAGTTATTAAGTGTCAAAGTCGAAAAATGTTACCAAAATTGAAACTCGAGTACATTGGGCCAAAAAGTACAAGTTGTGAAATTTGGACTTACGAGTAAAATACCGAGCAGGCGGTAAGAGATAGAGACTTGGTGTAGAACAATTATATGTTGGGCATGTTATAACCTATATTTGGCCCGAACATAGTGACGAGATCGGTGGTACCCAAAAGGGTGGTACAGGTGTTAGATGGTTTTCCCAGAGCATAAGCTCCACATGATATGGAAAACGGGAAACATCATAACTTCGGCTGTATGGCATGGAATGGAACGAACAAGGTATCGATGGAAAGAAAAAAGGTAGCGCTAACTATAATTCCTACCAAGCAAAGCGCTAGCATGTGACCGTTCGGGTGTTATTGTGAGTCAAAGTCAGAAATTGTTACCACGAGAGGCGAAAATCCGACTAAGTCCATGAATACCGGGCTGGCGGTAAGAGATACGGCTTGGCCGTAGAACATTTATAAGTTGGCCAATACAAGACCTAAGTTTCGTCCATAGACGACAAGAAGATCGAAGATACGTGAAGGTGAGATATGGGCGTCCCAAAGTGGGCCTTTGAAAAAGTGACAAACTTCCCTTATAACAGCATACACCAAATATCTCTGGCTCTATGGCACCGAATAAGAAGTTGAGGTCAGCGATAGAAAGGTGATAGTCAGCGCTAAATATCATACGAACAGAGTGAAGCGCTAAAGGGAAAGGATCTTGGTGATATAAGGTGACAAAGTCGAGAAAAGTTGCCTCAAAATCATGAAAAATGTGAAAAAATGGCTAAGTCCCGGGTGCCTTAAGGGCAGGTTGATCGAATGTACCGAGCTGGCGGTACGAGATACAGACTTGGTGTAGAACAATTATATGTTTGGCATGGCAAGACCTACATTTGGTCAATACAAAGTGAGAAGATCAAAGAAACCCGTAAGGGTGATATTGGTGTCCAAAGGTAAAAAGCACTAAGTCTTGGGAAACTTATATGAAGAAAAAGGACCCTGATGGGTCATATAGGATGGATCGAAAAATCGGCTAAGTCCCAAAATGGGGATGTCAGAACTACACTCAAATGTTACCACACCAAGCAAGGCAAACTTATATGAAGCAAAGGACCCTGATGGGTCATATGGTATTGGTCGAAAAATCGGCTAAGTCCCAAAATGGGGATGTCAGAACTACACTCATGTGTTACCACACCAAGCAAGGCAAACTTATATGAAGCAAAGGACCCTGATGGGTCATATGGTATTTTACGAAAAATCGGCTAAGTCCCAAAATGGTGATGTCAGAACTACACTAAAATGTTACCACACCAAGCAAGGCAAACTTATATGAAGGCAAGGACCCTGATGGGTCATATGGTATTTTACGAAAAATCGGCTAAGTCCCAAAATGATGATGTCAGAACTACACTCAAATGTTACCACACCAAGCAAGGCAAACTTATATGAAGCAAAGGACCCTGATGGGTCATATGGTATGGATCGAAAAATCGGCTAAGTCCCAAAATGGGGATGTCTGAACTACACTCAAATGTTACCACATCAAGCAAGGCAAACTTATATGAAGGAAAGGACCCTGATGGGTCATATGGTATTTTACGAAAAATCGGCTAAGTCCCAAAATGGGGATGTCAGAACTACACTCATGTGTTACCACACCAAGCAAGGCAAACTTATATGAAGGCAAGGACCCTGATGGGTCATATGGTATTTTACGAAAAATCGGCTAAGTCCCAAAATGATGATGTCAGAACTACACTCAAATGTTACCACACCAAGCAAGGCAAACTTATATGAAGCAAAGGACCCTGATGGGTCATATGGTATTGATCGAAAAATCGGCTAAGTCCCAAAATGGGGATGTCAGAACTACACTCAAATGTTACCACACCAAGCAAGGCAAACTTATATGAAGGCAAGGACCCTGATGGGTCATATGGTATTTTACGAAAAATCGGCTAAGTCCCAAAATGGGGATGTCAGAACTACACTAAAAAGTTACCACACCAAGCAAGGCAAACTTATATGAAGCAAAGGACCCATATGGGTCATATGGTATTTTACGAAAAATCGGCTAAGTCCCAAAATGATGATGTCAGAACTACACTCAAATGTTACCATACCAAGCAAGGCAAACTTATATGAAGCAAAGGACCCTGATGGGTCATATGGTATTTTACGAAAAATCGGCTAAGTCCCAAAATGGGGATGTCAGAACTACACTAAAAAGTTACCACACCAAGCAAGGCAAAGTACCTAGGTGAACCCTAGGAAGAAACACGGACCAAGTCAGATGGCCTAAGTCAAGAGAACAAGTGACCTAGGCAAAGTTGTATGACGGTGAGGACCCTGAAAAATCTGGTTAGTGTAGTTTAGACAGGGGAGGTTTTTGGGTCGGCTGAACCTCCTTATTTTGGGTTTTGACCTCCTCAAGAAGCTACACCTAGGCAAACTGCCTAGGGTGAAAGTGCGAAGACCAATCGAATAGTAAGACAAGTTTTGACCGATCGCCCTAGGCAAGCTAGTATGAAGAAAGGGACCCTATGGGTCATATGGAAATACATGAAAAATCGGCTAAGTCCCAAAATTGGGATGTCTGAACTACACTAAAAAGTTACCACATCAAGCAAGGCAAAGTACCTAGGTGAACCCTAGGAAGAAACACGGACCAAGTCAGATGGCCTAAGTCAAGAGTGCAAGTGACCTAGGCAAAGTTGTATGACGGTGAGGACCCTGAAAAATCTGGTTAGTGTAGTTTAGACAGGGGAGGTTTTTGGGTCGGCTGAACCTCCTTATTTTGGGTTTTGACCTCCTCAAGAAGCTACACCTAGGCAAACTGCCTAGGGTGAAAGTGCGAAGACCAATCGAATAGTAAGACAAGTTTTGACCGATCGCCCTAGGCAAGCTTGTATGAAGAAAGGGACCCTATGGGTCATATGGAAATATACGAAAAATCGGCTAAGTCCCAAAATTGGGATGTCTGAACTACACTAAAAAGTTACCACATCAAGCAAGGCAAAGTACCTAGGTGAACCCTAAGAAGAAACACGGACCAAGTCAGATGGCCTAAGTCAAGAGTACAAGTGACCTAGGCAAAGTTGTATGACGGTGAGGACCCTGAAAAATCTGGTTAGTGTAGTTCTGACAGGGGAGGTTTCTAGGTCGGCTGAACCTCCTTATTTCGGGTTTTGGCCTCCTCAAGAAGACAGACCTAGGCAAACTGCCTAGGGTGAAAGTGCGAAGACCAATCGAATAGTAAGACAAGTTTTGACCGATCGCCCTAGGCAAGCTTGTATGAAGAAAGGGACCCTATGGGTCATATGGAAATACATGAAAAATCGGCTAAGTCCCAAAATTTAGATGTCTGAACTACACTAAAAAGTTACCACATCAAGCAAGGCAAAGTACCTAGGTGAACCCTAGGAAGAAACACGGACCAAGTCAGATGGCCTAAGTCAAGAGTACAAGTGACCTAGGCAAAGTTGTATGGCGCTGAGGACCCTGAAAAATCGGGTTAGTGTAGTTCAGACAGGGGAGGTTTCTGGGTCGGCTGAACCTCCTTATTTCGGGTTTTGGCCTCCTCAAGAAGACAGACCTAGGCAAACTGCCTAGGGTGAAAGTGCGAAGACCAATCGAATAGTAAGACAAGTTTTGACCGATCGCCCTAGGCAAGCTTGTATGAAGAAAGGGACCCTTAGGGTCATATGGAAATTCATGAAAAATCGGCTAAGTCCCAAAATTGGGATGTCAGAACTACACTATAAAGTTACCACATCAAGCAAGGCAAAGTACCTAGGTGAACCCTAGGAAGAAACACGGACCAAGTCAGATGGCCTAAGTCAAGAGTATAAGTGACCTAGGCAAAGTTGTATGGCGCTGAGGACCCTGAAAAATCGGGTTAGTGTAGTTAAGACAGGGGAGGTTTCAGGGTCGGCTGGACCTCCTTATTTCGGGTTTTGGCCTCCTCAAGAAGACAGACCTAGGCGAATTGCCTAGGGTGAAACTGCGAAGACCAATCGAATAGTAAGACAAGTTTTGACCGATCGCCCTAGGCAAGCTTGTATGAAGAAAGGGACCCTTAGGGTCATATGGAAATTCATGAAAAATCGGCTAAGTCCCAAAATTGGGATGTCAGAACTACACTAAAAAGTTACCACATCAAGCAAGGCAAAGTACCTAGGTGAACCCTAGGAAGAAACACGGACCAAGTCAGATGGCCTAAGTCAAGAGTATAAGTGACCTAGGGAAAGTTGTATGACGGTGAGGACCCTGAAAAATCGGGTTAGTGTAGTTAAGACAGGGGAGGTTTCAGGGTCGGCCAGACCTCCTTATTTCGGGTTTTGGCCTCCTCAAGAAGACAGACCTAGGCGAATTGCCTAGGGTGAAACTGCGAAGACCAATCGAATAGTAAGACAAGTTTTGACCGATCGCCCTAGGCAAGCTTGTATGAAGAAAGGGACCCTATGGGTCATATGGAAATATACGAAAAATCGGCTAAGTCCCAAAATTGGGATGTCAGAACTACACTATAAAGTTACCACATTAGCAAGGCAGACTTGTATGAAGAACGGGACCCTGGTGAAAGTAGCAAATATCCCAAACCGAACATGAATATTATACACACAAGAGTACGAACATAAAGGAACACGGACCAAGCGTACCGAGAGAATCGGTACTATAGAACCCTCGTGGTTCTACACAAAGACTTTATGTTAGGGGTTCAAGCCCCATAGTACTCAAACGGTGACAGTAGCAAATATCCCAAAACGAACGTGAATCTTATTCACAAGAGTACGAACATAAAGGAACACGGACCAAGCGTACCGAGAGAATCGGTACTATAGAGCCCTCGTGGTTCTACACAAAGACTTTATGTTCGGGGTTCACACCCCAAATCGAACGTGGAATTTACTTTCTGATGGTCATGCGGTCGTCCAAAGGGGTCTAGTATCCGGGATGACAAGCATCACGGGCACAGCTCGTATCAAAACAGTCGAAGAGGCCCGCGAAAGCTTGCTTTCCATGGCTATGCGATGCACAAATTGAGTTTACTCACCGTAGTATAAAACGAACGAACCGAACCTATCCGAGTAGGGATAATGGGCGCAGTAACATACTTCTGTGACCCAGCGAGAGTTGAACGAGGTGACATGAACTGTCAGTGGCTTATATCAGATGGGATACATACATGAGATTGCTTTCAAATCTACACTCGAAAACCTAACCAAGTAAAAGCGAACGTGGGGAGGATTCGAAACTGGTAAGGAAATCTTAAGCTGGAAAGAGTCATCACTATGGATACATATTATGCGAAACCAATCAAGTGCTCAGTACTGATCCAAAACCTAAGAGCACTAGTGAACACCTTATTCTCACCCTAGTTCACATCCAAGTGATCGACCACGTGTGTGAAGCAAAGACCAATCGAATTCCTCAATGAACCGAACACTATGAACAAATGGCCAAAAACGTTATAACTATCCAAACATCCTACTATCTAGCGAAAGTCATCACGATGGAACCATACAATGATCTTAACCTATAGCGCTCACCTATTCCTACCCAGAGTGCAAGTGAACAGATTGCTCACCCTTACCAGTTCACAACCACGTGATCGACTAACATACCGAGGTTACCACAAGTCAAAGTTATACGTTTACAAGCGCAAGACCAATCGAAAACCCCGAAAGCAATCTCGACCCAAAATGTATTATCCGTGAGTGTAGTCGAGTCTCGTACTCGTCATCTGTAATCGTCGGATAGAATATCCAGTACACGGTTGTCTTTCCAAATGAAATCTACATACAGAACTCGCTCTTGGCAAATGGGTGGCAATGGCGCAATCAGGAGCGAGTTCCCGTCCGGGTGCCAAGTGATTGGCAAATGTCTGGGGGAAAGCAACCATATGTTGATTTGTCTGTTAGTGTACTGGGTGTTTGAGGTATGTAGTATCCACGCTTGGTTGGGTGTGTCAGAGGACCGTGAATGCGTTCGCAACCCCAATTGGGGTACATCGGGAATGATTTTGTGGAACCGATGTGCCCGGCACACACTAAGTTTTGTTGCAAGTTAATAGTGTGCCATGTCCGGGGGGGTTGTGATTAAACTCTGGTGAATTGCGTACTGTGGTGATTGGGGTATGAAAGCCCCGCAGTTGCAATGATCGGACGCGCCTAGCGTGTCCTTTAGTTGATGGTAGGGAAATGAAGGCCCTTGTCAGCTCACCTAAGTATTCATGGAAGTTTGGCATAAGGTCGCTGTGGTAGGGGTATGAAGGCCCCGTCAGCGCATGCACAATCGGGCGCACGAGCGCTTAGCGGAGTCGAATGCCGCTCAAGTGCCTGTCCGGTGCATCGGGTGTGTGTGTGATACGAGGGCAATGAGGTTCGCACGGGGGCTCGCCTCCCGTGTGCTACCGGACTTGACAACATATAGAACGTGGTGTTTGCTCCTCCGGGTGCAATGGGACAATGAACATTCGAACGCAAAGTCGGAATTCTGGTTGATCCTACCAGTAATATACGCTCGTCTCAAAGGTTAAGCCATGCATGTCTAAGTACAAACAGATTTAATGTGAAACCGCATAAGGCTCAGTATAACAGCTATAATTTACGAGATCATCAACCTAGTTACTTGGATAACTGTGGAAAATCTAGAGCTAATACATGCAACATGCCAGGACCCTCGCGGGAACTGGTGCACTTATTAGTCAAACCAATCGCGGGTTCTCCGTGTCATTGAGTTGAAGTCTGGATAATGATGCTGATCGTATGGTCTCGCACCGACGACAGATCTCGCAAATATCTGCCCTATCAACTATGGATGGTAGTATAGAGGACTACCATGGTTGCAACGGGTAACGGGGAATCAGGGTTCGATTCCGGAGAGGGAGCCTGAGAAATGGCTACCACATCCAAGGAAGGCAGCAGGCGCGTAAATTACCCAATCCCGGGACGGGGAGGTAGTGACGAGAAATAACAATATGAAACTCTTTAATGATGTTTCATAATTGGAATGAGTAGAGCATAAATCCTTCTACGAGGATCAAGTGGAGGGCAAGTCTGGTGCCAGCAGCCGCGGTAATTCCAGCTCCACTAGCGTATATTAAAATTGTTGCGGTTAAAACGTTCGAAGTTGATACTTGTCCAACACAGTCCGGCTCCGCCGACCCGGTCAACCCGTGGTCGGTGGGCCAAGTCGGAATCTGGTTGCGACTCAATGGTGTGGTAGGGCACCAAGTCTGTGTCATGGTGTGCCCTTCAACGGGTGCAAGTGTAACATAGAGCTCGACCGCTCACGTTTACCTTGAACAAATTAGAGTGCTTAAAGCAGGGTGCCCAAACGCCCTAGAATAATCTTGCATGGAATAATGGAATACGACCTTGGTCTAATCTTTCATTGGTTTGTACTCAGACCGGAGGTAATGATTAACAGAAGTAGTTGGGGACACTAGTATTACGGCGCGAGAGGTGAAATTCGTAGACCGTCGTAAGACTAACTAAAGCGAAGGCATTTGTCAAGGATGCTTTCTTTAATCAAGAACGAAAGTTAGAGGATCGAAGGCGATTAGATACCGCCCTAGTTCTAACCGTAAACGATGCCAACTAGCAATTGGGAGACGCTACAACCAGGTGCTCTCAGTAGCTTCCGGGAAACCAAAGTCAGGTTCCGGGGGAAGTATGGTTGCAAAGTTGAAACTTAAAGGAATTGACGGAAGGGCACCACAATGAAATGGAGCTTGCGGTTCAATTTGACTCAACACGGGAAAACTTACCAGGTCCGAACTTATGGAGGTGAGACAGATTAATAGCTCTTTCTCAAATTTAAGGGTAGTGGTGCATGGCCGTTCTTAGTTCGTGGATTGATTTGTCTGGTTAATTCCGATAACGAACGTGACTCACATATGCTAACTAGAACGCAGTCAGCGTTAATGCGTCGATGCCGATTGGAACGGGTTAGGACCTTTCGGTGGAGTATGACCTGACACCTTCGCTGTTCGTGTGCGCAAGTGCACTTACGGTACGCTGCTTAGCAGGACAATTTGTGTTTAGCAAAATGAGATCGAGCGATAACAGGTCCGTGATGCCCTTAGATGTTCTGGGCTACACGCGTGCTACAATGTGGGTAGCAGCGTGTCTCCTATTCCGAGAGGAACGGGAAATCACTCAAATACTCACTTAGTAGGGATTATGGATTGCAATGGTCCATATGAACTCGGAACTTCTAGTAAGTGCTGGTCATCAGCCAGCGTTGAATACGTCCCTGCCCTTTGTACACACCGCCCGTCGCTACTACCGATGGATTATTTAGTGAGGTCTTTGGAGATGATCGTTCGCTGGATCCTCGTGAACCGCGTCTGCTTTATCGAAGTTGACCGAACTTGATGATTTAGAGGAAGTAAAAGTCGTAACAAGGTTTCCGTAGGTGAACCTGCGGAAGGATCATTAGTGGCCAAGTGATCCTTCCAGAAGTCCGAACCTGCGGGTTGAGACTTCGGCACAAGTTGCCATATGATAATTGACGAAACACTATAGAAGTCCGAACCTGCGGGTTGAGACTTCGGCACAAGTTGCCATATGATAATTGACGAAACACTATAGAAGTCCGAACCTGCGGGTTGAGACTTAGGCACAAGTTGCCTTATACATGACTTTGAACAAATACACAAGTCCGAACCTGCGGGTTGAGACTTAGGCACAAGTTGCCTTATACATGACTTCGAACAAACACACAAGTCCGAACCTGCGGGTTGAGACTTAGGCACAAGTTGCCATATGAAAGTTGACGAAACACTAACAAGTCCGAACCTGCGGGTTGAGACTTAGGCACACGTTGCCTTATACATGACTTCGAACAAATACACAAGTCCGAACTTGCGGGTTGAGACTTAGGCACAAGTTGCCTTATACATACATTGGCCAAATAAACAGAAGTCCGAACCTGCGGGTTGAGACTTAGGCACAAGTTGCCATATTATATTCGATCAAACACTAAGTAGTCCGAACCTGCGGGTTGAGACTCAAGACCGTAACAAGATGTCACTATACAAGTCCGAACCTAAGGGTTGAGACTTAATGCGATCTAGATACCAAGTTGACATCCAATACCTGTTGAGCAAAACCAAAGATTCCCTGTTCTCGAATGATTACACTATATAACAGGGAATCATGAAGAAATCAAGCAAGCGTGAAACAAAGTCATCACTTGGGCATGCTCGATAGCCAACCACATGACCTTAACCTAAGAGAGCATGCAAACCACATGATACCTATAAACGATTAACCCGCCCTAGTTCAATCGTTCACCAAGTGATGACTTCAGTATGGCTAAGAGAAAAACTTTTAAATGGGAAAAACTCTAAGTCCGAACCTCCGGGTTGAGACTTCCGCGTCGGAGGTGGGCGCACCTCCTATCCGAAAGATGGTGAATCAGGGGTGTTCGATCAGCAATGGTCGGATGCCCCGTCGTAGTCCAACTATGACAATCAAAGTCAAGACCTCCGGGTTGAGACTTTCCGCGAGTACAAGCATAAAGGAACACGGACCAAGCCGTACCGAGAGAATCGGTACTAGAGCCCTCGTGGTTCTACATTGAGAGAGCCCTCGTGGTTCTCATTAGGGGCTTTATGCAAGTCGTACTCAATACTGTGGTGTGAAGTATAAAGTATAGTCCTCGCCTGGTCCACGCTGCTTCGGCGGTCCTGGGTAAGATAGTTAATTCTAGCTTGCCCTATAGTGGAATGAGGACACTTAATGCTTCGTCTTTTAGCGGCGGCTAGACTCCTCCTCACGGGGAACGAGTTGACGCGCACAGCGGCGGCTTACGCACTATGGCAATCATGGATGCCTGAAGATTCCGTGAAGTTCTCCCCTGGTCCACGCTGCCTCGGCAGTCCTGGGTAAAATGGAATATTTCCAGCTTGCCCTATAGTGGAAGAGGACTATCCAACAATACAAAGTCAAGACCTCCGGGTTGAGACTTTCCGCGTCGGTGGTGTCGCGCACCGCCTATCCGAAAGATGGTGTAACAGGGGTGTTCGATCAGCAATGGTCGGATGCCCCGTCATAGTCCAACTATGACAACCAAAGTCAAGACCTCCGGGTTGAGACTTTCCGCGTCCGGAGGTACGCGTACCGCCTACCCGAAAGATGGTGTGCTTCTGGGGTATTCGATGAGTCGGATACCCCGTCGTAGTCCAACTATGACAATCAAAGTCAAGACCTCCGGGTTGAGACTTCCGCGTCCGGAGGTACGCGTACCGCCTACCCGAAAGATGGTGAATCAGGGGTGTTCGATCAGCAATGGTCGGATGCCCCGTCGTAGTCCAACTATGACAATCAAAGTCAAGACCTCCGGGTTGAGACTTTCTAAGAGTACAAGCATAAAGGAACACGGACCAAGCCGTACCGAGAGAATCGGTACTAGAGCCCTTGTGGTTCTACATTGAGAGAGCCCTCGTGGTTCTCATTAGGGGCTTTATGCAAGAAGTACTCAATACTGTGGTGTGAAGTATAAAGTATAGAGTCCTCCACTGGTCCACGCTGCTCCGGCGGTCCTGGGTAAGATAGTTCATTCTAGCTTGCCCTATGTGGAAGAGGACTCAATACCCTACCTGTTGAGCTTGAAACAAAGTCATCACTTGGGCATGCTCATATTGCCATACAATATTCCATTATCTACTAATGAGCATGCAGCTATATGATTATAACCTGTAAACGATTACCCCGCCGTAGTTCAGCGCTTCAACCAAGTGATGACTTCAGTATGGCTAGTGTGTGAAGTATAAAGTATAGTCCTCCCCTGGTCCACACTGCTTCGGCGGTCCTGGGTAAGATAGTTAGTTCTAGCTTGCCCTATGTGGAAGAGGACACCATACTTAATACTGTGGTGTAATGAACAAAGTATAGTCTTCCACTGGTCCACGCTGCTTCGGCGGTCCTGGGTAAGATAGTTAGTTCTAGCTTGCCCTATGTGGAAGAGGGCATACAAGACAAAGTATAGTTCTCCCCTGGTCCACGCTGCTTCGGCTGTCCTGGGTAAGATAGTTAATTCTAGCTTGCCCTATGTGGAAGAGAGCATACATGAACCAAGAACGAAGGTTATGATCGAGGAATGATTCGACAACTAACCGATGGTATGAAATGTGAAGAATTCAAGCAAGCACACAATCAAGTCATCACTTGGGCATGCTCGATAGCCAACCCTATGACATTAACCTAGTAGAGCATGCGAAAACCAATATATATGTAAACGATGCCCCTCCCTAGTTCAGCGCTTCAACCAAGTGATGACTTCAGAATGGCTAAATCAAATCGGTTCAAAACATACCATCGGTACCCTATTGAAACACACAAGTCGATATCAAACCTCATGATTGTGTAGTCCTCCACTGGTCCACACTGCTCCGGCGGTCCTGGGTAAGATAGTTCATTCTAGCTTGCCCTATGTGGAAGAGGGCACATTACTCAATACTGTGGTGTTATGAACAAAGTATAGTCCTCCACTGGTCCACGCTGCTTCGGCGGTCCTGGGTAAGATAGTTAGTTCTAGCTTGCCCTATGTGGAAGAGGGCATACAAGACAAAGTATAGTTCTCCCCTGGTCCACGCTGCTTCGGCGGTCCTGGGTAAGATAGTTAATTCTAGCTTGCCCTATGTGGAAGAGAGCATACATGAACCAAGAACGAAGGTTATGATCGAGGAATGATTCGACAACTAACCGATGGTATGAAATGTGAAGAATTCAAGCAAGCACACAATCAAGTCATCACTTGGGCATGCTCGATAGCCAACCTCATGACATTAACCTAGTAGAGCATGCGAAAACCAATATATATGTAAACGATGCCTCCCTAGTTCAGCGCTTCAACCAAGTGATGACTTCAGAATGGCTAAATCAAATCGGTTCAAACCATACCATCGGTATCCTATTGAAACACACAAGTCGATATCAAACCTCATGATTGTGTAGTCCTCCACTGGTCCACGCCGCTTCGGCCGTCCTGGGTAAAATGGAACATTCCAGCTTGCCCTATGTGGAAGAGGGCACATTACTCAATACTGTGGTGTGAAGTATAAAGTTCAGTTCTCCCCTGGTCCACGCTGCTTCGGCGGTCCTGGGTAAGATAGTTCATTCTAGCTTGCCCTATGTGGAAGAGGACACTTCATACTTCGTCTCTAAGCGGCGGCTTGACTCCTCCCTACGGGGAACGGGTTTACGCGCACAGCGGCGGCTTACGCACTATGGCAGTCATGGATGCCTTACGTTTCTATGAAAAGTGTGTTCCTCCCCTGGTCCACGCTGCTTCGGCAGTCCTGGGTAAGATAGTTAGTTCTAGCTTGCCCTATGTGGAAGAGGACACGTAGACTTACTGTGGTGTGAAGTATAAAGTTCAGTTCTCCCCTGGTCCACGCCGCTTCGGCCGTCCTGGGTAAAATGGATTCATCCAGCTTGCCCTATGTGGAATGAGGACACTTTATGCTTCGTCTCTAAGCGGCGGCTTGCTCCTCCCTACGGGGAACGGGTATACGCGCACAGCGGCGGCTTACGTTATGGCAGTCATGGATGCCTTACGTTTCCATGAAAAGTGTGTTCCTCCCCTGGTCCACGCTGCTTCGGCAGTCCTGGGTAAGATAGTTAGTTCTAGCTTGCCCTATGTGGAAGAGGACACGTAGACTTACTGTGGTGTGAAGTATAAGGTTCAGTTCTCCCCTGGTCCACGCCGCTTCGGCCGTCCTGGGTAAAATGGATTCATCCAGCTTGCCCTATGTGGAATGAGGACACTTTATGCTTCGTCTCTAAGCGGCGGCTTGCTCCTCCCTACGGGGAACGGGTATACGCGCACAGCGGCGGCTTACGCAAGTTAGTCACCCTCGGCAGTGGATCACTCGGCTCATGGATCGATGAAGACCGCAGCTAACTGCGCGTCATAATGTGAACTGCAGGACACATGAACATTGATAAGTTGAACGCATATTGCACGTCGTGGGAACCTACCATGATGTACAGATGACTGAGCGCTTATATTTGAGAAATGTATCGCATACATTTAACTACGCCGTGACACCCGTCACGAGACGTGCACCATGATGTTAACTAGGGTCGCGACGACCCGCTAGCATTAAAGAACCCGTGGTTTACAATATACTGGCATTGGAATTCGAAGTATTTAGAGCGTCCGTGTTCCCGCGTGAGGCGGAAGTACGAGGAGAAGGCGTGCTTGTGGTGTCTGTGGTGGTGTTTACTGATGTCTAGCTTCAG